>NC_092512.1:70321659-70622259 GCF_047511675.1 Marmota flaviventris
ATGCAAGTTCCCTTTAAAAAGAAAAAATGAACAGCTGTGTTTGGTTTGCAACAGTCATCTCAGTCTTGCAATTCTTGAAATAAGTAGGATTTTTCACATGTGAGTAGCTTTTACTTTCTCACTGGCTGATGCATCATATCTATTCCTTTTCTTTGACTCCTAGTCAGCTTTTGAAACCCCACCTGGCCACCAAATCCTGCTAGTTCTCCTTTTAGTTTATTAAAATGAGACCATAAGCAAATTACTGACTCTCTAAATTACTTTCCTCTTCCTTTGCACTAGAATGTTGGGAAACCTAAATGAGATAAACCTAGCAGAAGTCAACTATCGTAAGGTTGGTGCCTTCAATTTGTTGCTCTCCTGCCTCCCTTTTCTAGGTTATTTGGCATACTAATCAATCTTCCTAAAACATCTTTGGTATAAAATAACCATAGAAAGGGCTTGCTTAGTGGCTCAGTGGCACAACACCTGCCTAGTAAACCCTGAGTTTGATCCCCAGCACTGAAATAAATAAGTAGATAGATAATGAGAGACATACATACATACCCACATACATACATAAAATGACAACAGCACAAGCACCTTTAGTCTAGTTGATTACAACTCCAGAAACTGACATTCTGCTAACTTGTTTGCTCCTAACCTTCCCTGCATGGCCAGGAAGGTTGATATGCAAATGGTGTCTATTGTTACTTTCATTTGCATTTATCATGAAGTTGAAAGTTAATTTTACAAATGCTTTTTTGTTACTTTCTTCCCTTTAAAATTTTTTTCACATATTTATAATAATTTGGATTTTCTATTCTGTAAATCACAACCTTCATGATTTTTGCTCAATTTTTTAGTTGAAGTATTTGTATTTCCAAAATTGATTTATGGGATTTCTTTATATACTATTGTAGTGGCACCCCCTTTCTCCACAGAAAAGTCTTAACTAGGCTTCTCCAGAAATCTTCACCATGGCTGATTTTAGGACTGTCAGCAAAAGAGTTTCCACAAGAGAGTTCAATGTAGTTAAACTTACAATTTTCATGTTGCCCTGTTTTACTTGGCCACTGGCTGGGAAGAAATCTGCACTCCAGGTGCTGGACACTCCCTTACTAGTTTTTCACAAACATGTATCCAGTATAGTAGTTTGTAGATGGCCTTGAGCTGGGGCTTCACAGAGATGTCTACATTTTGGGCTCCATGGTAACAGCTGGCAGGGGGAGGAAAGAGAAGGGAGAAAAAGCTCTCCCCTTCTCAGGTGTTGTCCTTGAAGGGTTAACTTGCCCACAACAGACTGTGAACTTCTGAGCCCCTCCCCTTACATGCTGGGTATAAAATTCTGAAACTACCTGAACTTGGGGTTCAGGAGATTAATTGATTATAGCAGAAGCTGTGCCCTCTGAACCTGGCTGCAGCCAAATAAAACTGTTTCCTGCTATCTTCAGTGCCTTGCCTTGTCTGTCCCTACATCACCACGAATAGTAATCTTTTGTCAATGAACAGTTAAATGCATTGAAAATAACTTTCCTCAGTCTGTTTTATTTTTCATTATGTCTATGGGTTCTCATGTTTAGAAATCTCTGTTCTTCCTGCTTCCCAGCAGCTCCCGAACAATGAATACTTTTGCATTTCTATGAAAGATTTCTGGCAACCCTTCAAACCAAGTCCTTTAGTGTGTTTTTCAAGGCCCTCTTTAATTTGAAAATTAGAAATAATATAGTTCTTATTCCTAGAATTTTTGTGAGGGTTAAATTAAATAATATGTATGAAGTATCTGCCCTTCTCCCCTGTGCACTTTCAAAGCAGCATGATCTTGTTTGCTTTTTCCTGTATCTAAAAATGTTCTTATTCTTCTTGATCTTCACAGATCTCTTAAGACTGGGTGAGGCAATCAAGGCAGCCAATCTTATTGCACTCCTAGTAACCATCCCAGCCTTTTTCCCTGATAAAGGAATCCTGATTGTTTTTGTGTTTTGTACCTAGTCCTAGATCAAGCCACTCATTCCAATCTGTCTACTTCCCCTGCCTCCTCTGGTACATGCTGGGTACTGGCTCACGCAATAGGATTCCAGCCTCTTTTACCAGCTGTTGTGTACTTCACAGACTGGAAAGATAAATATTATGTTTTTAGACTTTCTTGCAGTTAGGATTCTGGATATGAAATACCACCTTGAGAGACCACATTATATAACCTACATATGGTATATTATCATAATTTTTCTATTTTATTGCTAGTTGATGTTATTAATCTCTTACTATGTGTAACTTACAAATTAAATTTTATAATAGTGATATAGACATATGGTATAGAAAAAAATATACTATACATACGGTTTAGTGCTATGTGTGGTTTTAGGCATCCACTGGAGATCTCAGAATATAACTCTTATAGAGATAGAGAGGGACTACTTTATTTTCCAAAGGCTCCACCTCCTAATCAATAGTATTACACTGGGAGTTAGAATTTCAACATACGAATAGAAGAGGAAAATATAAATCTATAACATCCAGAAATAATGTTTATCCCGCTACCTGGGTATTGCTTGGCCTAACCAAGTTGACACAAAAAATTAACCATCATATGTGTAATAAAGCCAACATGCTTCTGGCATCAGCCAATATAGGGGAAGCTTCCCATTTAGCAGGCAGAATCCAGATCATGGCAGAAGTACCAGCTGCCTTGGCAATCCAGTCCCATGGAATGAATTAGGAAAGTATACCTATAACTCCAGCCCAACTTAGTGTCATATCCCATGCTACGGTTTGGATAATTATCCACCAAGTGCTCGTGTGTTAAAGATTTGGGCCCCAACCTGTGGCACTATTAGGAGGTGACAGAACCTTTAAGAGATGGGGTCTGGACAAATACGGTCATTTGGAAGCATGACCTTTAAGGGGATATAAAGATCCTGGAGCCTTCTCTCTCTTTCTCACTTTCTAGCCACCATAAACAGTTTCCTCCATCATATACTCCCACCATGTTGTACAACATCACATGAGCCAATTGACCGTGGACTGAACCTATGAGCCAAAATTAATCTTTTCTTTTTAAAATTTGATTATGTCAGATATTTTGTTACAATAATGGAAAGCTTATTAATACATCCCATGATTCTGCACATCACTAGTAACCCATAATAAGCCCCTTTCTTTGAAAACCAGCTGGAACAGATACCAAACTCAGACTGAAAGACGTGTTGTACACCTAGGGGTGATCATATGATCCAGTCTTGACCATTGAAAATAAGTAGAAGCCTTGGACCCTGATAACTCAATGAAGCTACCTTACCAGTCCTGAACTGCCTGTATATGGATTTTTTTCATAAGAAGATAAAGTCCTGATTAATTTAAGCCACGAGAGTTGGATTTTTTTTTTATTAATGGCTCAATGGAGTTCTTAACTGATAGAATAAGTAATGAACAATGCCTTCCATAGTATTTTTTTAAATTGGGGTCCAACTGATGATTAGTGAACAAACTTAGTGAAGCATGAAATAGCTGTGTGTTTATTATAACTCAAAGTGTAAAATAGGAAGTTGTGGAGAATAAGGCTCATGACATTAGATAGGGGGCGCGTAAGTCAAATTAAGGGGTTAAACTTCACCCTTACTTTATGGGGTACCAATGAAGTGATTAAGTAAGTATGTTATAACATTGGGCTTCCATTTTTCAGGTTATTTGGGTGCAGTTATTATTGAAAGCTGGGAAGACTGTTAAAGCTACAAATGATAAGATGAAAGATTATGAATACCTGCAATGATTAGTCTTACATACATTTGCAAATATAAGTATCCTTTAAGAAATTTCTTTAAGATAGAATTGCTAAGTGAGAATGTATACACTTAAAATATTGAGGGATATTTCCAAACTATTTAAGACAGCTTACTCTCCAACAGTGCAATAGTCCTCATTTTCTCACCCTCACCAATAACAGGTATTTCTTGTTTGTATCATTCTTATAGGTGAAATACGTTATTTCATTGCTTTTTAAGTTTATATTTATTTCAAGTGATTTTGTGTGTCTTTTTTGTGAAGAGATTGACTGATTTCTATGAAATGCTTTTTCATACATTTGTATAATTTCCTATCTAGTTGTTTTCTTTTTGTCTTTAAATTCTGAGGGTTGATGGTCTTTTGTTTTTTCTCAGTACTGGGATCTAACCCAGGGTCTCATATATGCTAGGCAAGAATTCTACCACTGAACTACCCGCCCCCCAACCCTTTTGATTTGAGACAGGTTCTTGTTAGTTGCCCAGGCTGGCTTTGAACTTGCAGTCCTCCTTCCTCAGGCTCTTGAATAGCTGATATTATAGGCAAGTGTCACTTTCTCTGGCTCTGTCTGACTATTGATTTTATATAAGGAAATAACTATTCTGTCATATGTTTTGTGACTTTCCAGTGCATTTTTAAAAAAATTTTGCTTTTGGTTTTTTTGACCTTGTTTATGGTTTATGTTTTTGTTTATTTAGATGATGTTGCCGAGGTTAGCCTTGAACTCTTGGGCTCAAGCAATCCTCCTGCCTCAGTCTCCCAAATAACTGGAACTATAAGTATCTATCACTGTGTCTGGCTTGGATTTTTTTTTTTTTTTTTGGTGCTGGGGATTGAACCCAAGGTCCTTGTATAAACCCACCACCACCAGGTTACATCCCCAACCCTTTCTATTTTATTTTGAGACAGGGTCTCACTAAATTGCCCTGGTTAGCCTTGAACTTGCAATCCTCCTGCCTCAGTCTCCCCAAATATCTGACATTATAGATGAGGCTGGGGTAAAAGGTCAGTAATAAATGATTAGGTCAGGAAAATGAGGGCTCATTCAAAGGAAATAAAATGCTAATACCTCCAGAGCACTCTTCCAACTTATTGCCAAAGTTACCTGCCTCCAGGGAATTGTTCTTCCCAGTAAGGAGTTGTTAATGAGTAGCCCCTGGGCGTCTCCCTTACTGCCTATATCCAAGGCTCCTTTTCTGCCCTTGGATCACTCCACTGTTTGGTCAGTAGGCAGGATGGTTGGAGGGGACATGCAAACAAAGGAAATCTAAAATCTATAAAAGGGGCAGGACACCTCCACTCCCTCGGCACCAGCTTTGAACCCTCTCCTCTGCAGAGGAGTCTTTGTCTTTCTCTCTATTGTATACTTTACTTTTTAAATTTTTTTTTATTTGTTTTAATTAGTTACACATGACAGTACAATGACCTTGACATATCATACATTTGTCTGTTGTATACTTTAAATGAAACTTTTTGTTCTTCCAAGTTTCTTGGGTGTTCAATCTTCAACACCAGGGAATTGGAGACCCAGATCCTGGTTTATTCTTAACACTGGTATTACCTAATTTGGATTTTTTGTTTCATGAGTTTATTTTTTATTTTTATTTTTAAATATTTTTTTAGTTATAGATGGACACCATATCTTTTATTTATTTTTATGTGGTGCTGAGGATCGAACCCAGTGCCTCATGCATGTGAGGCAAGTGCTCTATCACTGAGCCACAATCCCAGCCCCTCATGAGTTTATTTTTATGTAGTCAAATTATCTACCTTTTCCTTTATGGCATCTTATAAGTTGTGTATGCATGTCTATGTGTATGCGAGAGAGAAAGACTCTTCTTGCCATCTTATACTCTTCAACTAAAGAGCTAATTAGCCAGAGAAGATGTGCCTGACTTTGAACTGCTAACATGTACTTTCTTAGTTATAATTTTATAATAGCTGAGGGGAAGAGGAAAAAAGGAATGGAACATTTATTGAGGGCAGATCATATGTCTAGTGCTTACTATGCTGAGCAACCTGAAGCAAAGATGATGTTTTCCAATCAGACTGGGGGTGTGAAGGTAGGTCCCCCAAGCATCCAGGCAGATAATAGAACAGGCAGCCTAGGGTAGAAATGAAGAAAAGACTGCCTAAATCTGAAATTGGGCCCTGACACTGGCTAGTTGGACAACCCTCAGCAAGTTTCTCAGACTCTATGTTTTCCTACTGCATTTGTAAAGGTCTGCGAAGGTCCTCAAGATCACAAAACTCTTTAGGTGTGTTCTTTATATGATTAAATAAAACAGAACACTGAGCAGTCCAGTTGTAAATTGTCAACACCAGGGGTCTATCTCTACCCTATCAAATGTGCATGCTACAACTCAAACATGAGGAAAATAATGTAGCTTTCTTTTTTTTCCGGTATCTGACCTCATGTTGCTCCAGAATTCCCAGCCCCAAAGAGGAAAACCACCTGCCAAACAAGTTTCTTTTAATGTTCATCTCTGTCAAATATTCAGTCAAGTAAAAGTTGAAATTTTCAGGGTTGTTTTTCCCTCTCAATGGGATTCCTAACTGCCTTTCCCACTCTGATTCCTAGATAACTTCAGGGAAAGGTTGTGAATCCAAAGGAGATGGATGGAGGGAGCACAGGTTCCTATACTGTTTGGCCCTTAGGTCTAGCCTGTGACCATCTGGTTCCTCAAGGTCATGATGGCACCAACTGCTGAGTCCTGAGTCCTACTGACAACCTCCTCTTCTTAAGGGCCCCAACTCTGCCTTCTCCTGCCTCCTGGCATCTTGTCCTGGGTACTCTTGGTTTAGAGACTTGTGGTGAGGTCAGCTCTGTTCTTCAATCTTCCTTCCCCCCTCCCACTCTGCCCAAAGTAGATGCCAGTGGGGACTGATGTCCCCACTGGTGCCTTTCTCCCTCCCAGCACTTTGGCCTGAGACCCTCCCACAACTGTTACCACTTTGAGTAGAACTCCACATAAGGACCTCCAGTCTTGGCTCTTGTACCTAGCAGGCAGATTTGGGATTTAGAATTCCATTTTCCCTCTCAATAAAGTCTGAAATTTAAGTCTATTATCATGCTAGAGATTCTGAAGATCAGTTTTGCATTTTCAAAAGTGTAGAATAACTTCATTCCAGGAGGAAACTTCCCCTAACCAGAGGACTTTAATTCAATAAATGAGAGGCTGAGAGCCACCCTTGAATAATTAAAAACATACTCTCTCCTCCTTTCTTAGTGAACTGCTGCATACCCTGAGGATATTTACTCATAGAGAAGTGCTCTAACTCAATTCTCTACTAAAAAGTGAGATTTCCACATCCTTCTAGAGTCAATTTCCTCTTCTGTCAGTTTTGCTTCCCACCCATTCCTTCCTCAAGTTTGACTAAACCTGGATCTGTAGGAACAATCTCCAGCCACTGAAGGATACTATCCACTCTTACGGGAAGTTCTGCTTCCTTTCAGTAAGGAAAGAGAGGGAGCTCGCATTCACAAAGTGTGCATCTGAGTGATCACAAGTCTGGATGGGGCTTGCTGGGTTGGGGGAAGTGGAGAGTGCCACAACACGCAACCAAATCGTTCAGGGTCACTCCAGGCGAATTGGGGTTGGCAGAAATGACCACACTGAGACAGAGAAAATACCTTTTTCTTGGGATTCTTCAGCGATGGCTCCTCTACTCCACTCCCACAAGGAAGGCAGAAAAAGAGGAGGAGGATGTTCTGAGGATGTTTTATTGAGGGGAAGACACTGGAGAAAGTTCCACCCCATTGAGGGGGGTCAGGCTTCAGGGGGTTGAGTCTAGCCTCTTGATGTCTTGTGGTCAGCAGGTGGACATCTAGGAAGGCCACACCCATCTCAGGTGCTGTGTGGGATCCAAAGGCAGAGCAAGAGAAAAGGACACACACGTGCACAGCCCAGACAGAGCAGCAACCTCAGTCCAGTCTGCTCCTGTGCTCAAAATGCTCACAGCTCACACACACAGCCCATGGCTGGCCTGGGACAGAAGAGACCAACCACCATTGCTTACGGTGACAATAAGTTTTCTGTGTTGGGTTAAATCACTTCCATTGCTACTATAACCTAAACATTGGGTGTCTGGCTGGAGAGGGATATAGGCTGGCACATCCCTAGGTGTGGCAGCTCCCTGGGCCTCTCGGACTGAGCATTGCCCACTGTTAGCAGTTTTAGATTCGTGTTCTGATCTGGTCCTGAGGACAGATCTGCTTTTTCAGGGCAATCTCTTCCTTGTGCCTCTAGAGTATAATCACACCTGTAGCCTGACTGGACACTGAAGGAAGAGACTTGTCTCTGAAAGGAGAATCTAAATACAGTTTCTCATCTTTCTTCCTTTTCTTAACTCTTTCTCCATCATTGCATACCTGTATTTACTTGGCTGTTGCCCACATTTCAAGATGATTATGGTACAGGAGTACACAGTACTAAGGGGGTTGTTGTGCCGCAAGCTACAATTTTGCATGGGCCTTTTTTTAAAAAAAAATATTTTTTAAATATTTGTAGATGGACACAATACCTTTATTTTATTTGTTTATCTTGATGCGGTGCTGAGGATCGAACCCAGTGCCTCATACGTGCTAGGCAAGCACTCTACCGCTGATCTACAACCCCTTTTAAAATTCAACTTACTTAAAAATTTTTATCTGCATGATAGACCCATCTATGTAAAGAATTACTAAGATGGTTTAGAAAATTTAAATTGAGTTTTTTCAGAATTTTTTTGAAAAATGAAAATGTTGAAAATCAATTTTTATTTAGAGTACACTTTGTTTGAAATGGCTCCCACTTTCCAGTGGCCATAAAAATGGAAAGGAGTAGTTAAAGTTCATTCATAGGACATACCTCTTGGTCCTCAGGGGCCAGGAATGCATGTTTCTTCAGTAACATCCATGAGCACAGGAAATAACTTCTGACATAATCTTTAAGCCTAATAGTTAAGATTATTTTCCAGTTTATAATGTAAAAGCTTCTGACAGCTAAATGCTATGGTATAATTTATAATGAAAGCATTTGAGTGACTGGGGTATGTTTCACTGAACTGGTTTCTCTTATGAATTGAAACTAAGACTTGTGTAAACATAGGAAGGGAAACCTTTCTCCGGTTTATGTAGTTAGGCAAGAATATTAATGTCCCTCATTTCCAACTGTGCTGCAGTTCCATCTGTGCTGTGCTCACAGTCTACAGGAAGCAAATCTGTGGGATTTGTGGGGCATTCATTTTTCATTACAGCAGTCACATATAAGACGACCAGCTACCATTATGTAACAAAGTACATATTAATTTCTTTGTGATGTTCAATTTTATAATAATGTTTCCCTCAAGTACTCCTTTTAAAAATTTGGAACCTCAGCTTTGTGAATATTTTTTAAGTTACAAGAACAATAGGAAAAAAGTAAAAAATTTAAAAAATGTACACCTTGGAGAAAAAGAAACAGCATACTGCTACTTGTAAGTTATCTAGAAAACTGCTGGAAAGCATCTAATGATTTTTTTAAAAAACATGAATTTATCACCAGATTAAGGCAGAATCTGCGGGTGCTAGAAAAATCAAAGTTCATGGCTTTTCAAAAAATATATATAATATATATAATTTGTGGTAACATAGTTAGAAAAGAGCATTTAGATTAAACCATTTCTCAAAATACCTTGTAAATACAGATCAGAAGCAATCTGTTTGATTTATATTTTTTTCCTCCCTGCCAGCTAAGAAGAGCAACAATACAATAGAGCCAACAAGTAAGCTGTCTTATCACAATGAGAAATACAATTTATGTGTTCGTTTCTGAGTGAATCATGTATGGCTACTGCAGAGATATTTTGTCTGTATTTGATTATTTCTTCAGAATGACACTATGATATACTCAGGCCAAAAGAAAAAAAAAGATTAAATAATGTGCTGGAAAATATAGACATAATTATCTCTCCTATTTCCTAAAAAAAAAAAAAAATACTTACTAGAGCCTGAACATTTTCTCTTTAATTGAAAATAAATGGTTAGTTGCTTTCATGAATATAAAATGAGGCCCTTTGAGAGAAAGAGAAATTACCAAATAATTCATCCTAAGAAGCAATTTCAGCTAAAATAATTAGTACATTTCAGTAGGGTCAGTCAACATTTATTTTCTTTTTGCAGTTTCTTCTACATTTAAATAAAGTCTCCATGAGCAGATAAGAAAGTTACTGTTTACGTAATCTGCAACTCTGCAGACTATAATAATTTGGTTTAAAAACAAGCCTTATCATTATTATGTATCTATATATGTAACTACATGACAAATATGATTCTGTACCATGTACACTTAGAAAAATGAGAAATTATATCCCATCTATGTGTATCAAAGAGCATAAATGTATGCTACTATAATGTATAACTAATGAAAACAAATAAAAAATTTAAAAATAAAATAAAGTAAAAACAAGCCTTATAAAAATGCAAGACTCCTCTTCATTACCAAGTGATATAGAGCACATAATCCCCAACTTTATTCCAGACATCTCTACAACAGGACTCTTACTTTCTGCCTCACTTCTTTTTGTTGTTTATATTTAAAACAAGTGAATATATGCTTTTAAATGTACTTTTATTAATGTGTAATCAATGAATAATAAACTAGATGGCACTATATTTTTATAGTCAGAAAAAAATATTTTAGTCAGAACTGGTTTTGCCTTTAAAAAAGCATTTCCCAAGCCCCCCAAATTATTATTATAATTATTTAAAATAAATGTAACTGTGTTATATCACTAGGAAAGCCAAATGAACTGAAAGAAATTTAACTGAGGATTTCCCCCAACAGATTACAGGGTTATAAATACTGTGATCCAAATATATCCTCTCCCTAGTTCTAGTATATAATATTTTAAGGACAACATGGTGAAGAAGCTAGGTAGGTATCTATACTCTAGAAAGATCTTCAGCTGGGTGTAGTGCTGCATACCTGTAATCCCAGCCATTTGGGATGCTGAGACAGGAGGATAGAAAGTTTGAGGCCAGCCTCAGAAATTTAGCAACCTGTCTCAAAGTTAAAATATAAAAAGGGTTGGGGATGTAGCTCAGTGGTAGAGTGCCCCCTGGGTTCAATCCTTAGTACCAGAAGAAAAAAAGAAAAATTTTTTTTTTTTCAAATGTACCATCAATGTTTGTTAAATATTCCAAGAGATAGATGCAAAATAAACAGACTAATTTTCAAATTAGTGCTTCCTTTTATTTTAATAATACTCCTTATCCTGACTGTGCATCATTAATTAAAAGAGCATGCTCCTTTGGACCTTTGGATGAAAATTTGCAACTTCTCCTCTAAGATTTTCCAACCTATTAAAAGCCATTGGGGGGTGGGGGTGGGTGAGAGCTGGGGTTGTAGCTCGGCGGTAGAGCAATCGCCTCACATGTGCAAGGCCCTGGGTTCGATCCTCAGCACCACATTAAATAAATAAATAAAGGTATTGTGTCCAAGTACAACTATAAATAAATATTAAAAATGCTGTTAACATATTTAGCAATGTCATAAAATGTAATGAAAACATGACAGAAATAACATTTCTTTGTCATTTATAACTGGACAAGTAGAAATAAAAATACCATCAAAGGGAAAAGGCTCTATACCATATAATAGTATGATTTAGAAAAGTCCAATAATATCAGTTTTTTCCAATTAAATAAAAACTGTAGTCTAACTGATTAGAATCATTAGTGAAAAAACGATTTTTCTGAAATTCTTACTATCAAATTTAGTGTTTACAGGCCTGTTTGAGGTAACTTTAAAAAAGTTTTGATTGCATTCCTTAAGATGAAAAACTGTTAAGCACCTCCTATGGCAATAAAATGATGAATGCTGAATCCAAATCTTATTTTATTTTTTATTTCTTTTTAATGTTAGATGAATGGGTAAACATAGTCACAAATATTTAAATATACAAACATTTGTGTTACATATCAATATGTAGAAAGATTTTATTATTGGTCACATTTTAAGGAAGATATTCACATTAAAATAATAAAAAGTTACAAACTATTGGATATAAGCCAAAACCTGGTCATGCTGTACTGAATCAACTGATAGTTCTTGCCTTCAAATGATATTTTACTTCATTTCACTGCCAAAAGCTGGAAGAAAACTGAGGTGAAAATAAAATGGTGGGTCGATAGTTATAGTAATTCAACCAAGATCATTATTTTTGCTATCTGTTTGCTAATCTTGGATCAAATTCAGCAACTTTAAAACTAGGTTATGAGAAATATATTATGAACTTCACAGTTGGAAAAGGGAAGAGTAAAGACTGAGGAGAAAATCAAGAAGTGATAAAAGGGAATCTAAGTCAGCAAAGAGAGGACCAATGTTGATTCTTTCCCAGTGTTTCTGCTATACTCCATTGTTCCAAGCTCAGTGTGTTCCCTGACAAACATCTCTACTCATGGCTCAGACCACATGCAGCTTCCCTTCTGAGAATTTCCCACTTACTAAAATATTTTAAATATTAGCATATTTAAAGATTTAATAAAATGTTATAAAAATCTATGACCAAAATGACACTTCTTTGGCATTAAAACAATAACTGGACAAGAAGAAAGAAAAAACAACATTGTCAGAGGCAAAGCTCCTTTATTTAACACAAATTTCAGGAGGTTCCTATTGCAAACTAAAGCCACTAGTGTGATCAGTCAGATCCATTGTTCCCTGAGCACTTCACGATGTACAGTGCAGTGGGAGGCCTACTGCTACAAGTTCATATTAGGGCAGATTCAGGAGTGGTCTGCTCCAGCCTGAATTTAACTCAGGACACTCACTGTATCCTTAGATCCCCCTCAAGGCACACATCAGTGCCAGAATTCCCAAATCAGACAGGATTTTCCCCATTTTGTAATGGCCAAATTATGATTATGAAGGTAGATTATGAAGAGCTGATGTGAGAAGGGATCTGACATCTATGGCCATACCACCTTGAACAGCCGGATCTCGTCTGATCTCTGAAGCTAAGCAGGGTGGAGCCCAGCTAGTACTTGGATGGGAGAAGGGACCTGACTCCACCACTGGTTGAGGAAGGTCAGGGGGATTCACTGACGGCTCTACAAGGCCTGAAAAGGCCACTGTCTCCAAAATGGCTACAGCTGAACTTGCTCACCTAGCTCAGAACCTGAAAGAAGCAGTGATATGGTGTGACCAGGAGAAACTGATGATAGCTGCTGTCCAGTGACACCCGGACTCTTTTTCATACTGGCTGCCTGTATTCCTAGTGCCTTTCACAATCTGGAAACATGTAAGTCATGTCCGAATACTGAATAACCCTTTTGAAAGGTGGGCATTTCCTATAGAGCAAATTATTTCTGATACTCCAAACAAATCTTCTAACAGGGAAAATCACTAGTGATAGAAGCTACTGCAACAGACTTTATGCATATATAAAGCCAAACTAAATAAATGGTCTTGAATCTGATAGTTGAAATGCATTCTTGGTCTTCACAAAGATAGAATACTGACATATCACAAACACGGATTTTTTTTTTAAGCTACAAAGACTATACTGATAGATATTGGCTTTTACATTTACAATAGATATACTACAGAAAATGTGTGTCTTCTTTGGATATATACATAATTGTTTCCTTTTGTGTGTATTTTCCTACTAGTTTCTCTTGTACTATATAGCTATCACTCTCACAATGAATAGATAAACAATATGTTTTATATAAGATTGATTACCTCATTCTACCTTTAGACAGATAAATCTGGACATCAAACTATGGGCTCCAATGTAAACTTTCAGAAATGATGTTTGTTATGTTTGATGTAATAAATTATAATTCTTTCATAGTATTTAAAAACAATAGACACCACTTCTACCAGCTAACACCATGAGAGTCCCTACGGCTGTGAGTCTGTTGGAGTGTTGCTATGATTTGCTTTTTCTCCAGAGACCGAATGCTTCAGAAACTGACCAGTAGCACCAATGTATAATCTTGATCGCATGGGCCATTTCTGAAAAGAGAATATTTAAATAAGATTCCAAAAGTTAGTATCTGGGACATATGTAACATATTTGCAGTATTAAAAATTCCAAATACCCCAGAGCAAATGCAATATTATACAGCCAGTAACAATTATAATTATGAAGTCTAATAGAATATTAGAGAAATGTTTATTAATGCTAACAATGTAAGTAAAAATATATCCAGACTTTGACTATAACCATAAAACTATGTGTATATGTGTACAAGAAAAGAGTGAATATATAGTTAAGTACAGAAAAATCTGTCTATCCACAGATTTATAAACTAAGTCCAAAAAAAAAAAAAAATCACATGCAAAACTTAGCTCTAAAGATTGAGAACCCAATTACATTCTAAATATAGTAAAACAGGAATGATAAGAGAAGCTTAAAGTGGCCCCTGAGCAAGGATGACATGCAAATTTGTGAAGCATTCCAAATTTCTAAGTTCTGGTGTTTTACTGCACAGCACGATAACTACAGGCAATATGTTTTATATTCAAAAGAACCAGAAGAAAGAATTCCTGAATGTTTTCACTGAATAAAAAAATGACAAATGTTTGAAGAAATATGCTTGCCCTGACTTAAACATGATATAACATACATGTTTTAAAACATCACATTGCACTCCATATACATATATATACATACACACACACACACACACATATATATACATATATATATATATATATATATATATATATATATATATATATGATTTTTATGTTTCACTTTTAAAATTTTAATAAAAATAAAAGAAAAATAACTGGGATGTGATATTATCTGGAAAGCTTCTGTTCTGTTGTTCTGTGGCATCCAACAAACATCTATATTAATGTCTCCAGATGTGATAGTGAATGTGTTCCCTGTAGCTCAGTCTCACTATGTTGCCCAGGCCAGCCTTGAACCCATGATCCTCCAGGATAATTCAGATTACAGGTATGTACCACCACATCCATCTGAGCAATCTAGATTTTAAATACAAATAAAATTTAAAATTTGTATGACTTGGAATTTAAAAGAGTCTACTCCTACTTAGTCTTCCTAAAAATAACCTTGTATGGTATGTTTGATAGAGAAATAAGATTGACATTGTGATACTTATTTTTCCAAATTCATTTCAGAATTTTTTTAAATCACACAAATACATTCATATATATTCTGGGTACATCATTGTCACTGGTCCTGCCCTTAGGATTCCTGCCAGACTGCCAAACCAAATTGTTTTATGAAATGGCCTGAGGCTCATCTGATGTGTCAAGGTCTGGCCTTGTTAGATCAGATTTAAGTCCTACATTATGCTTAAGACCCCAGTGCTGTGGTGTTAGGGACAAAATGCATACCTTAAAGCCTTAAACTCCAAGATGATTAACTGGAAGGTAATCAGAGTTAGATTAGATCATAAAGGACTAATGGCCTTTGAAGAAAAAGTCTGGTCTGTGTGTCTGTCTGTGTTTGCCCCTGCCCCCCATTTCTTTGGTGTGTATACCTTAGCAAGGAGAGGCCATGTGACAACATAGAGAAAAGTGGACCATCTGGAAGCCAGGAGGAGTGCCCTCAACAGGAACTGACCCCTACCACACCTTGATCTGGACTTGCCAGCCTTCAGACTATGAGAATATAAATTTCTGTTGTTTAGGACATCCAGTCTGTTGTATTTTGTTTTGGTTGCCTGAGCAGATTAATACATGCTAGGCGAGTGCTCTACCACTGAGCCATAACCTCAGCCCCTGTAAACTCTACTGGAATAATGTAATGAAATAAGGTAGGGCAGAAATCATCAATTTCAAGTACAGAGTTTTTGGCAATATTATGTATCAGTGCTTCTCAACAGACCCCTGTTCAATTTTCATAAGCATAAAAAATTCATGCTCATATTTCAAATGTAATTTGAGAATTAAGTGAATTAAATATATCTAAGATCAAAAAAGACAGAAATATTACTGAATGCTCCCCTCTGGTTCTCATGTGCTACCCAGCGCTCACTATGTTAGACTTGCTCTAAATCATTCAACTAAGCATACAGTCAATCAAAGAGTCTGTTCCTTATATCCTTGCTGGGACATAAATAATGAATGAAGCAACAAAAAAATGTGGATTTTTGCCTCATTTACATGTATTTATTACACAATAAAGTTTTCAAATTTAAGAATTTTGTGTGCTTGATTTTCAAAGTTTGTATATAAAGATCTTATTCAACTTAATGTAGGCTGAGAAATAGTTCTTTTGGGGGGTGGATAATGGGGATTGAATTCAGGGGCACTTAACCACTGAGCCAACATCCCCAGCCTGTTTTTTATATTTTTGTGTTGAGACAGAGTCTTACTAAGTTGCTTAGGGCCTTGCTAAGTTGCTGAGGCTGGCCTTGAACTTGTGATCCTCCTGCCTCAGCCTCCTGAGCCACTGGCATTACAGGTGTGCCTGGACACAGAAATAGTTTATAAGAGTCAGAAATTAAAATGTAAATATTAGTTGGGTTACATGTCAACAAGATGCCAAAAAGCCAGCTGACTGATTTACATTCCATTTTTCAGTGATTTATTATAGCACCACATAGAGTAACATAATCCTGAACTCTACTTTCTTTTTTTTTAATATTTATTTTTTAGTTGTAGTTGACACAATACCTTTATTTTATTTATTCATTTTTATGTGGTGCTGAGGATCGAACACAGGGCCTCACATGTGCTAGGCGAGTGCTCTACCACTGAGCCATAACCTCAGCCCCTGTGAACTCTACTTTCTTATGGACAATGATTCTCAAGGGGTATGGCAATTAATAAAGTCATCTGTGCTTTTCTCCCAAAGTAAAGGTCTAAAAATACATTCCTGTTCTCCTGGAAAACCACTGCTCTTTGGGCCAAATTGTTACTGATCCAAAATGCTTATGGTACAAAGAGATAAGTATGGGTGTAGGCCCCAGGAGTCTAAGCCTACTTTCTTAAAACTCCAGTTTCATTTGAGGTTTTTTTTTTTTTTGGTTTTGCCTACTGGAGATGGTAAGAATGATAAGTATGAGCTCTACCACTGAGCTATACCTCTGATCCCTCGTTTCAGATATTTTCATGTAGGTCCCCAACAGCTCTTACATGCTAATATATTGGTAATAAGGATTGATGTTTCAAAATCACAGCATCGGAAGTATTTGTTAAAAGATCTTTTGTTATCAGAGTAGAAGTTAGTAACACTGTTCTAAGGTAGAAACATAAAATCATTTTAGAATACCTACTAATATAGTTTACAATGAATCTTTAGTTAATTAAAAAAGATCATAATATTTTTATTCCTTTTACAGTAAAGATAGACTTATTATTTAAACATTTTGGTTCTTTTGTAAAATAATGTTAACAGGTGGTTTCAATTGCATATATAAAATCTTTGAACCTCCTTAGCACATGGTTATAACATTTTACCTAACAGCATTATACCATTATTTGCATTTTTATTTTCATTTCTATAATATGTTCAATTAGGTCAAGGACTGAGTCTTACTCATAAGGGTATTTACTATCCCAAAACACTGCTTTACTCATAGCAGAAACTCAAATGTTTGATTTTAAAATATATTGTTACTTGTTACACATCAATGTCACTTTTTAAAAAATATATATTTTTAGTTGTAGATGGACACAATACCATTATTTTATTTTTATGTGGTGCTGAGGATCAAAGCCAGTGCCTTCCACATGGAAGGTGAGCACTCTACCAATGAGCTACAACCCCAGCCCTCAATTTCACTTCTAAGAGAGAATCATTGACCTTCTATCATAATGTTTAGAATTGTTCATTAATGATCAAAATAATTCAGAGAACAAATGAGATTTAATTTCATAAAACAATTATATGACTACAAAAATATTTGGTACATGAATTAAGTATAAAAAAGTTTGTTATGCTTACTGTTACAGTCTAACATTAATGCTTCTAATATTTTTCATTAAAAAAAAAAACTCACTCCATGAAATTAAGGTGAAAAACTTGATTTCTCATTCTGAATCATAGCTCCCACAAAGGAGAAATTTAACATATACTTTTATGTTAGAATATACTTAATGTTAAACTTTTTTAGAGTAAACAACAAATGTCAAGTCAAAAGAAATCTAAATTAGTGGTATATATGAATAGCAATCTAATACACAAAGTAATATAAATCCCCTTAATCAGAATGAATGACTTCAACAGAGATCATGTTATAAAACTCAGGAATGGGATGGGGGGGGTCTATCCTAATTATAAATAATGATATTTTATACATATATATTTTTAAAATATTTATTTTTTAGTTGTAGTTGGACACAATATTTTATTTTTATGTGGTGCTTAGGATGGAACCCAGTGCCTCACAAGTGCGGGTCAAGTGCTCTACCACCAAGCTACAACCCAGTCCGCTTTACCGTATTTTTAAAAAAAATTTTTTTTAATTTTGTAGTTGTAGATGGACAGCATTCCTTTATTTTATTTACTTTTATGTGATGCTGAGGATTAAACTCAGTGCCTCACACCTGCGGTGCAAGCACTCTACTACTGAACTACAGCCCCAGCCCTTACCATATTTCAATAATGATTATTCACTAACTTATTGAACAATGACATACTTAAACCTAAGTCCTAATTTTGTATTTGCGTGTGTATGTTATAAAATACTTCAGAATGGAAGAAACAAAAATTTGAAAATTTAGGGTTAGCAAATATAGAAAAGATTATGCATTTCGAGTAGGAAGTTGGATTAATGTAAGGTTTCAAAACAAATCTAGGGGAAATGGATGATATAGATTATGCAATATAAATTATTAATTTTAGTCCTATATATCATATTAAATGACATCTGTGATCATTCTACCTATATGTAAACAAATTATGCAAAATGGATTGTCTTGGCTAGTTTTGTACATTACAAACTTTGAATATAATATTTATTCAATTCGCTCAATGTACATGCCAATCTATTATGAAAATACATAAAACATTATAGCTTTTCTAACATTCTTACTAGCTGTCTGGTCTATGGTTTTAACCTTTATTTAAACAGACTGAAAATTTGTTTCATGGAGATGTTCTTGGTGTTACCGAACAATTTCAAACGTTTTCCTAGGATTAATTAAAGGAAGATAATTAATTGTATGATTCCACTTCATTCGTGATATCTTTCAAATTTCCCATAAAAAATACAATGAAATTAAAATAACCCAAGCTTTCTCACCCTGAAAAGTGCAAAAATCCTTAAATTGCCATCCTGTAAAGGGCATGACAGACTCCAGTCCAAGCCACGGATTCATTCAGCAGCCTCTTGCAGTGTGGGTTCTTGGTGTCAGTGCCCCCTCGGGCCGAGGTCTCCTCACCCACGAGGAGTAACTAGAGCTCCGTGGCATCTGCCCAGGCGGTGAAAAGGCAGATTCAAGGTATCCTCCTCCCAGTCCCAGCCCCGCAGTGTGCCCTCCCGCCTACCTTGACTGGGTGCAGGTAGCCATCGCCACTCAAAGCTCCCAGACCAGGATCCGCCGCAGCCTCGGCGTCGTCCTGCAGGCTGCGGGTAAGGTGCGCGATGTAAGTGGTGGCCAGCAGCAGCACGTCCAGCTTGGATAGCTTTGTGTCGGGTGGTACCGACGGCAGCGTGCGCTGGAGCTCCAGGAAGGCGTGCCTCAGGGTTTGCACGCGGCTGCGCTCCCGCGCCGCGTTCGCCGCGGCCGGCCGGCCGCCTCCCGAGCGCGCTCCGATCCCAATACGCCCGGGGCTTGAGTCGCGGGTGACAGTGGCCGGGGGCCCGGGCTCAGCACTGGCGCTCTCGGGGCTGTTCACCGGACGGCCGCGGTCCATGGTGGATTCCTGCGCACAGCGCGCGCTGCAAAGGACCGAAAGCGCAGTGAGGACCGGGCGCGGTTGGGTTTAACCTGAGGGGTGCAACCCTCTAGCTGACGCCGCGCGCCGGCCCGGCCGCTCGACGTGGTTAAGGGTTTCTCAGACATGAGCTCTTTTGAAGTGGTATGTTCTGCCTTCCAGCGCCTGGGCAGAACGGTGGAACCTCAAACTTTCTGAGCTTCGTAAAAGTACGAAGAGGGGTTTTGCCTTTTTGGGATGGGCTTTGCTTTTTCCAGGACAAATTAAGCTCAAGGGCTACTGTACCAGGGAAGGAAGATCTCGGAAGCACAGCTCCGTTTCGGCACTTGGTGCTCCGGCAGTTATTAGGCCAGCCCCGCGGGAAGTGTTGCGAATCATTTTCGCCGGCTGGGCGGGAAACCCTGATGTCTCTCTACCACGCGAGGTGGCACACCGGCCGCCCTCGGGTCTTTTGCGCCCTTGGGAAATTTCCGCCTGAGAAACGGGGACCCCTGGCCTCGCCCTGGACTAAGGCACCGGCTACCGCTATAAACTTGCGAACTGTGCAGAGCGAGAGGGACCGGGAACCTCACCTTTCCTGAAGCCGCCTTGCGGGTCTTGGATCTGCTGGGTAAGGGGACGGGTACGTCAAGCCGGGTCTGCGTAGACAGGGCCGCGTGGGTCACTCCATCATTGTCCAGCCAAAGCCAAAGGCTGCTTTCAGCTTCTTCTGGTCACGCCTTTTATGTAGGGATCCCTGAGGCCATGAGTACGTACCTCCACCGCGACAGCCCGTCGGGCGGAGGCCTGCGCCCATGCGGGGGTAACTCTTCGGGCTGAGGCCTCTAGGAACCTTGGCGGAGGGAGACTCATTAATCAAACCGCCCAGCAGGGCGGGCCAGGGGGTGGGGCGTCCGCCACTCAGCTCCCGCGCTGCGCCCTGCTTTCCCAGAGGCGGGGCGCGGGGGTTGCAGGGTCCAGCGCTGGGGGTGTCCGTAGGGTGGGAAAGGGTCTAACCTCGCCGCTGTCCTTCCACCTGGCCCCAGTCGGATTCCAGGCCACTTTCCAGGCCCGCGCAGGGAACGCCGTTTGGTTGCGCGTGACAGCTTTCTGCGAGGAATGTCGAGTGTGCCACGTCGATGCATTAGGTTTTTTTTATCCTACCACAAGGTAAATATTTCATGCTGTCCTCATTACGCATGGTAGTAGTCCCCCCACCTCAGTACTCCGTGACCAGGTTAGGTAGGCGCTGTGAGACAAAACTGCACTTTGCTTAAGACCTCGAATGTCCCCGTTGTTATGTTTTAGGAACATGGACTCTAGCCGGCGATTCTGTCATCCCTCGGGGCAACAGCTTTTTTATTTTAATTTCTCAGACATACAATTCTTTACTGGCTTTGCACCTGTGCCCCCAAACGGTGTGTGGTTTGCAGCAGTGCAAGGAGAAACTAGATCCAAAGCTCCTTTATAAACGGGCGCTGCGCCCCCAAGCCGATTCCGACAGAGCATTCCGCTCTGACTCTCCCAACCCTCCGATTTCCTTGAAGCAAATCAAACATGAAATTAAAGAACTCTTATATACTGATACCATAAAGCTGCCGTGCGTCCTGCACCCGTCGTTTTCCCGGGTGAAGTCTGAGTGGACACACAATACTTTCTAGCAACGTAATTAGGACATATTGGAAACAATGTCTACAATTGGAACATTCTTTTCTTTGGGGGTAACTAAATAATATCAAATTTAAAGTGTCATCAAAGAAACTGCTCTTGTATATAATATGTTTTTGTATGCTTTCCAGTAGCTTTCTAACTTTCCAAAGTGAAATTACCAACCTGTAGATAGTAATGGTGGTATTTGTTATATTCGGACATACCAGTCCAAACATTAAGTATATTTGTAAATCAGAAGGATCTTTGGGTTTCTAAAATCTGTTCTCATTCAATAACTGTAATTAGATTCACACTTTAGAAAGAGGCACACCCAAATTCCATTGATTCAAAAAGGCCCTCTATTGAATAGGAAAGCTCATCTTTATTTCCCCAGTAAATTGTGTGTAATGAGTAATAAAGCAAATAGATCTTTGAACTGTCACACGTGGAAAGCAAAATTTCCGATTCTATAAAGAAGCAAATCAAGCAACACATTAAAAAAACTCTTATATACTAAGATACCATCATAAAGCTAAAAACTCAAAAAATGTTGCCAAGTTTTATGAAGTTAAAAAAATAAGATCACTTGAAGCTGAATTTACTTGTTTTCAGCAAATTTTCTTTTACTTTTGGATTATGGAAAAGATGAGATTCATGCACATCATTTTTTTGTTAGCAAGGTTTCAGATTCCTTCAAAGAGAGATTCCTGTGTGCATAAAGAGAAAAAAAAAGTGTTTAGTTTAAAATAAAAGTATTTTTAAAAAAACCCACAAACAGAATCCAGGATACAATGATAGTAGAGGCTAATAATTAGTCACCAAAGTTTTAATCTTTTCAAGGAGAGTTTAAAAGGAAGCAGAAGCACATATTTTCCTGCTTTGGAAAAATGTGAAAAATCTGGGTTGGGAGAGGTATGGAAATTAGAATATTGGAGGGAAGGTTGACCCAGGCTAAGGGGAGGCAAGTGAGGTGCCTGGAGCTCCTTAAATTTTGCACTCTTGGCCCAGCCTATTAGAGTCGCCTGCTTATGTATGATGATGTGGAGGAAGGACACAGCTCTTCTCCACCTGTTGAGCAAGAAAGGACTGATGATAACAAGACCAACTTGCTTGTTCAAACTTCTGCCACTCTAATCAGCCTCTTGGATGAATCTAAGTATTTCTAATTCCTGAAGGAAACCCATATTTTTTTTTAATTTGTAGTTGTAGATGGATAGCTTGCCTTTATTTTATTTAATTTTATGTGGTGCTGAGGATCAAACCCAGTGCCTCAGCATGCTAGGCAAGTGCTCTACCACTGAGTCCCAGCCCCAGCCCCAGGAAACCCATATTTTTAATTAAATTCAAATTATGAAAAGCTTGGAATTTCTTTTATTACATAATTAGTAAGAGGTGCCTCGTATCTAGCACTATATGTGCTAAGTGCTTTAGAGGTATTTTCTCATTTAGTCTTTACAAAATTTCCCTTTTTCCAATTGGGAAAATAGAGGGTCAGCAGGTTTAGGTAACTTGTCCAAGGCCACATAGCTAGAAGGTGGTTGAAACAGGGTCCAAACCAAGCAGATTGATGTGTAGGTGGACACAATACCTTTATTTTATTTATGTGGTGCTGAGGATCCAACCCAGGGCCTCACACATGTGAAATGAGTGTGCTACTGCTGAGCCACAGGCCCAGCCCTCATTGTGCTCTTCTATTTAGTATTTGTAGAATATTTTATAATATGCCAAATTTTTTTGCATCTATTAATTTCAATAAAATACATAATTTAAATAATTTGATTCCAATCCAATTCCTATTTTCATAGAGTATCTTTCCTTTCAGTTCTTAATTGCATAGTCTTCCAAAAAGAGTACTACAGATTTTTATTTCTCTGATTGTAGTGTAGGTCTTAGAATTAAGTCTTTTTTTCCTAAATATGTCAAGTTGCACTGTTAACTTGATAAGATTACCTTTATAATGCAAATATCACACATCAGTGAATAAAAAGGTTTTATAAAACATTTATGTAAAACACAAGATATAAATATTTTACAGGTATATAGAACAATTACATTAATGGTACTTTCCTTTGCCTTTCAACTATTTCCCTCATAGTTTGTTCAATTTACTTGTTTGAGTGTATAGTTCAAGTTTTGATAAACATATGCAGTCTTATAATCACCACCACAATAAAGATGCAGAACATTTTTATCATCCTGCCTTCAAATTCCCTGACTCTATGTAAGTCAATCCTTTACCAACCCTCAGTTCCTGGAAACTACTGATCTGTTTTCTGTCTCTATGATTTTTGCCTTTGCCATAAAACAAATAGAAGCATACAGTATTGGAGCCTTTTGAGTCTAGCTTCTTTCATTTAGCATTATGCTTTTGAGACCCATCCATGGTTTTGAATATATCAATCGTTCATTCCTTTTCATTGCTGAGTGGTATTCTATTGTAAAGATGTATCACAGATTGTTTACCCATTCCTCAGCTGAGACACCTTTTAGATGTTTTCAGTTTGATTACAAACAAACCATTATAAACATTAAGGTACAGGCTTTTTAAAGTATAATATTTTATTTCACTTGGGAAAATACTTAGAGGTGGAACTTCATCAAATTATTATACAAAGTGACCATCTTATTTTTGCATTCCCATCAGTAGTACATGAGAATTCCTTTCTTAGCCAGTACTACTAGTTTCTTTTATTTTTTTTCTAGTACATAATTTTTAAGAAAAAAATTGAGTTAGGGGCTGGGGTTGTGGCTCAGTGGTACAGCGCTTGCCTGGCACTAGGTTCCTCAGCACCACATATAAATAAATGAATTTTTAAAAATTAAGCCAATATTTTGAAATCAGATTATTTCACAACCTCGATATTTTGCTTGCCAGCTAGCTAGTCTGATTTCTCAAGTTCGGCCATGTCTGCCTGCCTATACTGTTCTAGAGCTGAATAGCTGAAACTGTCTTTGTTGGACATGTGCTCTACAATTCATCTTAGTCTCCTCAACTGCTTCTCTTATTTACTGTACCTATCTGTCCCTGAGAACATGTGAAAGACCCCTTAATGGAGAAGCTAAGAGCTTAGCTATTTGAGAGTCAGTGATCTAGATTCCTTTGAATGTGCTTCTTCAAGTCCCATTTTCTCATCTGTAAAATGGGGTGCTTGTATTCCTTTCTCAAAGGGCTCCAGTGTTTAAAAATTTGTTTGGATAATTAAGATTCAGCTTTCAAAATATAGGCATGTTAAAATGGAAAATAGCTAATACAATTCTTTTTAATTAGGTCTTATAAACTCCTGTTCACATAGGATGCCATTGACAGAATTGAGACTAAGAGTCACAAAAACTAATTTTAGTCTGTTCAAATTTTTTTTAAAAAATTGTTTCTTACCACTATTGCTTTTTTTGGAGGGAAGTAGGTATCCTAATTTTGAAAGAGTTTTTGAGAACTGAAAATCAAAATGTTAACCTTATTTTTTTAGTTGTAGGTGGACACAATATCTTTATTTTATTTTTATGTGGTGCTGAGGATGGAACCCAGTGACTCACACGTGCCAGGTGAGTACTCTACCACTGAGCCCCAGCCCCAGCCCCAAATGTTAACCTTATTTGTATATAAAATTAAATAGCCTGAGGTTAGGTTTAACAATTTAACAAAGTAACATTAAAGGCATTTTGAACTTTGCAAGTGAGTTTTATATAAGAACATTCTAGAGTTTTATGACTATAAATATTAACTAAGTTTTACAAAGCACACTGAATTGTTTTTACAACTGTTCAAACATAACATTGGCAAAGGCAAGTTATTTTAACTATTATAGTTAACCTTTTTTAAAAAAATTTTGGATAACTTTATTTATTTATTTATTTATTTTTTCTGTGTGGTGCTGAGGATCGAACCCAGTGTCTCATGTGGTGCTAGGCAAGTGCTCTACCACTGACCTCAACTCCAGTTCACCTTTTAAATCAGAGACCTAATTCAAAGAAACCTAACTTTTTAATTTAGAGAAACTACTCAAGTTAACTTTTTAATTCAAAGAAACCTATGAATTATAGGTCCCAAGGATTGATATTTCTTAATGGTATCTAATCAAGAGAGTTCTAAACCCAGCTAGAAACTTATTTTGACACACAAAAAAAGACTGATTAACTATTGACATTGCTTGGGCTTGAGAGATAGTTAAGTAATCAAGAAATAATTTTCTTTTTTCATTATACAGTGCTGTACAGTATTCTCAATGAATCTTAAATATAATATATGAGTGTATTTAATATCTATTTTTAAATTACTAAGGCTCAAGCACCTCCTAGCATGTTTGAGAGGAAACATCTGTCAGAAGTATTTACTGTGACAAACAGAGAAAGAGGCTATAATGTGTACCCTTTTTTGTTAGTTTAATACCATATATTATTTTTAATTGAACAGTGAAAGCATTTGTTCAGAATCAGCCTTTAAATAAAAAAGTTTTGACCTAATCTTTAATTAAAGTGTACATTGATAGTATCAAGTTCAGTTTGAGGGTCAAAAACAACGTCAATGAGTCTGACTTTTTCCTCCCTGTAGGGAAAGCAGGCTTATGTAAATATACATGAGCACAGACGGCATGCAATTACAAAAGAGGTAGAAAACATTCCCCTGTCTTTGGACAGATGTTGCTTCACTGTGCTCCACACAGGACACAGGCACAACTCCCAGCATGTGGAATCCTAAAAGGAGTGTTGAACATACTTTTCGCTTTTTGGAAGATGCGTTCTAAGCCCTTTGCCACTTCTGTGCAGGCACTTCACTTTAAATGTTAGAGAGGTATAGGGAATGCCTCTGCTGATGCCAGCTCATTCTCTTCCTTAAAGTAATTAAGGGAAGAGGTTGCTTTAATCAATTTTCTAGAAACTAAAAACCTATTCCTTGTGTTTTGTTCGGTTGGGTTTTGTTGTTGTTGTTTGTTTCTTTCTTTTTTGTCATGCTGGGGGATTGGGTGCAAGGCCTTGTACAGGCCAGGCAAGTGCTCTGTCACTAAGCTATAGCCCTAACCTGGGTATTTTAACACTTTACTGACATTCTAACTTTATTCTCATTATATCTTAGCTTTATATTAACTTACTAAAATGTTATTCATAGGCAACCCTGAAAAATCTGAAACAAGAGCTTGATGAAATTCCACAATATATTTGGTCTCCTCTTTTTTTTAAATATTATATTAATTAATTAATTTATTTTTATGTGGTGCTGAGGATTGAACCCAGGGCCTTGCACGTGCTAGGTGGGCGCTCTACTGCTGAGCCAAAACCCCAACCCCTTGTCTCTTCTTAAAGAGGGACATAACTTATATTCCCATGTAATAAAACTCAAATCTTCTGAGACACCAAAACAGCATTTTGGCATGCCTGCAGTAAAAAAGTTACCTGAAGAAATAATAAACATTTAAAAGAAAATATTTATGTAATATTTTTTTCATGGGATAAAGCTGAAAACTCAGAATTGTACATAGTCAACTTCACTGACAACAGCAGAAGCAGGCATTTTTTATGTTCTTCTCAAAGGAACCCCACTATTCTGCTAGCTTCCTTTAGGGCAGCTTGCCTTTGCAGTATGGGAGAATTTATAGTGTTCCTAGTTAGGAAAATAAGGGCAGAGTGGTTTACTTGCTTTCATCATTGCAACCCTAGTTATCTGACTAATCTTAGTATGTTTGTGGCAATGTATAGAATTTATCAACTTTGTTTTATGAGGCTGTGTATATTTGTATTGTTCAATTTTCCACATTGATGTTATACTAGCAATATTTTTCAAAATGCTTGGCAAAAAAAATCTCAAGAATACTATTGTGGAATTTGTATCAGTTATGTCAGTCTTTAAGAAATTATCAGGGTGCTGTGGACAAACTGGCTATGGCTTTGATAGTAATGACAATGTATATAAGGAGTAAAGCAAATTCTCACACAGCTCCTGTTTGGTTGTGATTGGAGAGCAATCTCTATGTATTCTCTCTCTTCTCCCCAAATAAAGCATTTTCAGACTCACAGATAAGCCTGGCAAGCCCAAGCTGCACTGCTGGGAGTGGGTAGGACAATGCATCAGTGTTGCTTACAGAGCTTCTTCAGGTGGGCTCTGCTAAGATGCAAAGAAGGTATCATGAGAGACCCATCTGACCTTCATCAAGAAGTTGTGGGGAAAATAAAACTATTCCAAAATATGTCTCCTAGCTCTGATTATTTTCTCAATGAAGTATGCTATTGCTCTTTGTTATATGTAATGTTTGGTGTGATAGGATTGGGAAGATCAATACAGAATAGTACTGATTACAAATTAAAAGTCTGAATGAAAAATTTATAGGATGAAATAGAATCTGGTTTATAATGCCCATAGCATTTATCATACTACAGCAATTGTATCATATTTGACTCCCCACCTAGCTTGTTGCAAGGTATTTGAGATTAAGATTGTCTTATTTGAATTTTTATATTCTGGCATATGGCAGGTGTCTGTTTTAGAATAAATATAGTTATTTTCTGATATGGTTTATCTCTACATGGAAACAATATCCTAATTTTAAAACATAATCACTTTTCTCCTTTTTGGGAGATTTAGAGCTGATTCATATGGAACTAAATTATGTATAGATCAATCTTTAGAATGATGATTCTTAAAACTATTTTTTTAGATCATAAACTCCTTTGAAAATCTAATGAAACTTCTAATGACTCCCTCATAAAACTTTTGGTTTGGAAAGTGGTCAAAGGAGTCTACTTAGTCCTCTGGGCTCTAATTCCTTTCTGTAACTCTATGCCCTTACTGCAGTCTCTGCCCCAATGCCCACCCCTCAACACATACACACTGGTTGAGCACCCATGGTCAACTGGGGCCTATGATATGATCCCTGATCATTCAGACATATTTACCTATGTCTTCTGGGACTTTCCTGAGTCACCCTGCCCCAACTCAGTGACTGTATCTAGTCTAACTCAACTCTTCTGAACTACTTCTTCCACTGCAACTTTATGACTGACCAATAGTGCAGTTTTTTGTTTTGTGCTTGGATACGGAGGATTTGAGAACAAACGGAGGGCCTCCCTACATCTGTATTGATGATTAGATGTCCCATCCCTCTGAAAAATAATAGAAATATTTGAAAGAACCTACCCCATATCTTCAATAATTTTAGTGTTATCTTCTTGGCAGCTTTCTGGAGATGTATTTCCATTTAAAAGAAATCTCTGTGAGTCGGAGAAAAAGACTAATTTTGGCTTACCCACCTGTGGGTAATAAACAGGAACTATGTGATGCATTGTTTCAAAGTTACCTGTAACATACAAAGAATTAAAAGCATCCTGCTTTGAAACTAATAACTGAGTTGTAACAATGATATATTACAGTAGATTATCTAAAATTATATTTTATAAAGAGTCAAAGCTAAATGAATTCACAGTAAAATCAATGATAAAATAGCACAGATTTAAAAAATATTTTTGGTTATAGTTAGATACAATATCTTTATTTTGTTTATTTATTTTTATTGTGATGCTGAGGATTGAACCCAGTGCCTCACACATGAGAGGCAAGTGCTCTACCACTACTGAGCTACAACCCCAGCCCCTAAAATATCACAATTTTTATACATTAAAAACCTATAGGGTTGAGGCTGTGACTCAGTGGTAGAGCACTTGCCTAGCATGTGTGAGGCACTGGATTTGATCCTCAGCACTACATAAAAATAAATTAATTAATTTAATAAAGGTATTGTGTCTATCTACAACTAAAAATATTTTTAAAAAAACCTATACAGGAGAGTTTATGGTCAACTCTTATAAAATGGGTATGCTAACATTAATATAACTCCTTTGAATTTTGCTGTTCTGAGTTAATATGTTTTTTCAAAGTGCCTTTGGGATTTAGACATGTATAAGTTTTGGGATATGTTCAGACCTTTATTGGCATTTAACATTTACCTGTTTACACATTGCCTCTCCTTTCTACTAGTCATGTCCTTTTGAGTGGGGACTACCTTATTTATTTCTAGTCATCAGTGCCTTGAATAATACTAGGCATTATTAATTTTTTTGGGGTTGGGAGTGTATCCAGAGCCTCATCCTTAGCCCCCCTTAACAAATGTTTAATAAACAAATATGTGAATTTTCCATAAGAGCACTATGCAAATAAATACTAAACAATATGTATGTTTTAAATTTTATTAATGTATTTGATTAAGTTCCCCATTTTGAGTTATATGGCCGTATTTAGGGTAATATTTTTTTAGTTGTAGATGAACACAGTACCTTTATTTATTTATTTTTATGTGGTGCTGAGGATTGAATCCAATGCCTCACGCATGCTAGGCAAGCGCTCTACCTTTGAGCTACAACCCCATCCCCAGGGTAATATTATTTTTTAATTGTAGGATCCTTGACATATAATCTAAATCAGAAATTATAATCCCTACAATTTGACTCTATTTCTCAGTTTAGAGCTCCAAACTTACAAAGCTATCAAGAACATTTAAAAATGTAAAAGATTAACATGTACAAAAATTAGTACCACTGTAGCTTAGTGATAGAGTGCTTGCCTGCCTAGCATGCACCAGGCCTTAGTTTGATCTCCAGCACCACATACATACACACACAAAAAGATTACTATCTTCTTAAGAATTCCAATTCACATAAAATATACTTGGTTGTGTAGAGGTAACTTTAAAAGGTTCATCTTTGCTCTTCTAAAGAGCTGAAAAGGGGCTGTGTTATTATGTTCATAAGGAAAAAAAAAAGACCTGAAAGGATAGTGTAGATTTAAAAATTACATAATCTATCCTTTAGTTTTAATTCATGCATTTTCTTTCTTGTCAGTAGTAATAAAGGAGCCTCTTACGTAAAACCTATGTGCTGCTATTGATCACATACATAAAAATAAAATGACTGCACATTACACACATGTATCTTAGTAGTGTCATTGCTTTTAAGCCTGAGAGACTCAGTTCGGTACCAGCTGGATGGGGATGGAAAATGTGCAGGGGTGATGATGAAGGGATCCACAACTGATCTGGGAGAATAACTTGTGAGGAAGGTCCAGATAATTTTCTATTGCAGCTAGTCAGTCTTCATTTTAAATTTTATTTTATTTGATCTTAATAGTTTAGTTTTTGATCTAATAAATCTTACAATCTATTTGAATATGTTCTTCAATTTTAAGTAGCTTCACAATATATTATCCCATTTTTTTCTTCTAGCTCATTTTTACTTATAAAAATCATTTATGGGGCTGGGGTTGTGGCTCAGTGGTAGAGCGCTTGCCTCACACATGGGAGGCCCTGGGTTTGATCTTCAGCACCACATAAAAATAAATAAATGAAATAGAGGTATTGTGTCCAACTACAACTAAAAAATAAATATTAAAAAATCATTTACATATCACATCTTTCCATATCTGCAGATTTTCCTAAATTGCCCCCACAAACTGAAGTGAACTTTTAAGTAGAGAAGTCATCATGGTATTTATAGTCACAATCCAGCCAATGTTAGAGTGTTGATTAGAAATCAACTCTATTTTATGAAGTTAAATAACTTGATTTATTTAGATTAAATCTATTTTATGAAGTTAAATAACCTCTCCTAATGTTGTGACCTCGTACAAATCACTCAATCTTTCTGAAACTCAGCTTTCTCACCTGCAAACTGGATCTGCCCCACAGGTTATATGATTAAATGCATTAATGTATATAAATATCTGATATATTTACATAATATATATCAGCTCTCTTCTCTTTCTCCCTCTTCTTTTACACCTGAGTGCTTTCCATTTTAAATTATTAATGATTATCATTATAGAACTACATATATGAATGGAAGCTTCTATACTATAATATTCTATGTCTTTTTAAAACTGTAGCAAGGGGCTGGGGTTGTGGCTGAGTGGTACCGCACTTGCCTAACATGAGTGAGGCACTGGGTTAGATTCTCAGTACCACATACAAATAAATAAAATAAATGCCCATCATCAACAACTAAAAAGTATTTTTAAAAAAAACTGTAGCAAGAACATGTAACATGAGATCTTCTTGAAAATTTTTTAAAGTGTCTCCTACATTGTTGACTTTAGGTACAATCTTGTATAGCAGATCTCTGGAGCTTATTCATCTTGCTTGACTGAAACTTTATGCCTGATTTATAACTCCCATGCCCCCAACCTCTGGCAAAAGCATTCCATGAATTTGATAATCTTAGATATAAGTGAAATCATGAAGTGTGTCTTTGACTGGCTTGTTTGCTGAAAGTTCGTCCATGTTGTAGCACATTGCATAATTTCTGGCATTTTTTTAAGGCTGAATAGTGTTCTATGTTCCATTTTATGTATAAATGCACTAATATCTCTTAGAGATTCTGATTTTTATTCTTTTGAATATTCAGAAGTGAGATTGCTGGGTTATATAAGAGGTTTGGTTTTTTTTTTTTTTTAAACTCTTTGAGAAACCTCCAAACTCTTTTGTCAGAGTGGCTGCACGATGCATTTCTATCAAGTGTACAAAGGTTCTCATTTCTCTGCAGCCTTGCCAACAAGTATCTTCTTTTTTCCCCTTTTTCTTTTTGGCGGTGCTGGGGATCCAACCCAGGACCTTGAGCATGTTAGGCAAAGCACTCTATCACTGAACTATCCCAGTCTTTTCCTTCCCATCCACCAGGAACCCCAAATATAATAGCTATCCTGACAGGTATGAGGTGAAAAAAAATTTTTTTTGGTGGGGGGTGGTACCAGAGATTGAACTTGGGGCACTTAACCACTGAGCCACATCCCCAGCCCTATTTTGTATTTTTATTTAGAAACAGGGCCTGAGTTGCTTAGCACCTTGCTTTTGCTGAGGCTGGCTTTGAACTTGATATTCTCCTGCCTCAGCCTCCCAAGCTGCTGGGATCAAGGCATATGCCACTGCACTGGGCACTTATTGTGTGTGTGTGTGTATACATACATATGTATACATATGTATGTGTGTGTGTGTGTGTGTGTATATATATATGTTGTAATTGGGCACAATACCTTTATTTATTTATTTTTATATGGTGCTGAGGATCGAACCCAGCATCTTGCATGTGCTAGGCAAGTGCTTTCCCACTGAGCCACAACCCCAGCCCTCACTTACTGGGTTTTGATTTGCATTTTCCTGATAATTAGTGACATTGAATTTTTTTCATATTCCTGCTGGCCATTTTTATATCTTTTTTGGAGATATTCAAATCCATAACCCAATTTTAAATTAGGTTATTAGTTGTTATTTTGCCACGGAGTTGTAAAAATCCCCATACATATTGGAGATTAACCTCTATCAGATGTATAGTTTGAAAATATATTATTCTAATTCTGTAGATTTCACTCTGTTGTTTCCTTTGCTGTGCAGAAGCTCTTTCGTTTGATGTAGTTCCATTTATTTATTTTTGTTTCTGTTGCTTGTGCTTTTAGTGTCATAACCATGAAATCAATGCCGACATGAATGCCATGAAACTGTCCCCCAGAGATTTCTTCTAGAAATTTTATAGTTTCAAGTCTTCATAACTTTAATCCATTTGAGTTGATATTTGAGTCCGATGTAAGAAAAGGATTCAGTTTCATTTCTTTTGCATGTGGATATCCAGTTTTCCCAGTGCCACTTGTTGAAGAGACTCTCCTTTCCCCATTGTATATTTTTGGCAGAATCAATTAACTGTATATGTGTGAATTTTTTTCTTGGCTCTCTTTTATTCCATTGCTCTTATATGTTTGTCTTAGGCAAGTTTCATACCTTTTTGATTACTATAACTTTGTACTATTATTTTGAAATCAGGAAATGTGATTCTCTAGCTTTATTCTTCTTTCTCTAAATTGATTTGACTATTGGTGATCTTTTGTGGGTCCATATGAATTTAGAATTTTTTCTATTCCTGTAAAAAATGTCATTGGGATTTTTTGATAGGCATTGATTGGAATCTGTAGACCACTTTTGGTCATATGGATATTGTAATAATATTAAGTCTTCCAGTTCATGAACATGGGAAGTCTTTTCATTGTGTCTTATTTAATTTATCATTGTTTTATAGTTTTTAGAATACAAGTTTTTCACCTTCCTAATTAAGTTGATTCTGGAGTATTTTATTATTGATGCTCTCTCATTGAAATGGGATAGTTTTACTAATTTCCTTTTCAGATTCTTTGATATTAATGGATTTCTATAATCTTAAAATTTGTTTTTGGTAATTGGGTATCACACTAGATTATAAAAAGATGAATAAGGCTTGTCTTGAGAAAATTGACTGTAATTTTAAAAAGTTATAAACTTTAAGACACATTACAACCATTATTTTGTCAAATTTCATTGGGAGAAGTTAAAAATTAATTTATTTTTTGTCCTTGAATTTAAAATATACTCAGATGAAAAAAACTCAATTATTTTTAGCATAGGCTTAACTTTGGGTGTGCGTTGGTATTGAATTCTATAGTTACTTAAATATTAATAAAGTGCTTTGGCATCTTCAATGTAATACTGAAAATACTTATAATACTGTCATTCTTACCCTGGACCTCATCCTGCCCTTCACAGCTAGTAAGGGGGAAAGATTAATAGAGGAAAAATTTTTGCTATTTCCCAAGTTTCAGACCATGAAAATTCACTTAGCAAACAGTAACTCTCAGGTATGTACTGTCAGATACCAAAGTCCCCTTCTCTTAAATGATATGGCACAGTTCATATTCAATGGACATGATATAACAAGATCACCAGAGCTGCATGCCTTTTCAGCCCTGCTCCTCCTTAGCTCAATCTCTTGTTCTAGAGTGACAGAATTCCTAGGATACAACATCCATAATATCTGAATAAAGAGTTATTACACTGTTCCCGATTGCCTTTCCCTTTCTCTGGGCCTAAACCCTTTGCTATGCCCCTCATCCCCTGCCATAGTCAGCTGTGGAACAAAAACATGAACATCCAAACACTATCATGGAAGGAAGGATTAGGCTCATTGCAATGTTTGGGACTACAGAATTTGTGAAGAGTTAATTCTAGGATGCTTTCAAATATAATAAAGACAACTGTTATACATTACAATTAGTTACATTTAGTTGCTAGTTAGGCAAGGGAAGTTGGTGTCTCTTTTTTTTTCTCTCAGTAGAGAAAACCTCCTTTTTTTTCTCTCTCTCTCAGTACTGGGGATTGAACCCAGGGGAGCTTTAACACTGAGCTACATTCCCAGCCCTTTATTTTGAGACAAAGTCTTGTTAAGTTGACCAGGCTGGGCTTGAATTTAGAATCCTCCTGCCTTATAAACCTCTGAAGTCACTGGGATTACAGGCATATAATTACAGTGCCCACTGAGGTTGCTGTGTCCTTTGTAAGCACAACCTTAGGCATATTTTAAATCCAAATATTTAGGTTTTGAGGTATGTGCATAAGAAGGGAGATAGACTACAGAGTATAGGCCAGATGCAGTTGTGATACATTTTTATTTTCTATCTCGATGTCTGTACTGTTCCTAAATAAATATATTAGTGAGTTAGGTTTCACAATTTGCATGGCTGATTATTTTTTTTACCATTTACGTACTGTAAGATATACTTATTGGTTCTGTTCATTTTTTTTTTTAAGAAAGGGTCTCACTATGTTGTCCAGGCTTGCCTCAAACTTGTAAGCCTCCTATCTCAGTTTCCTGACTAGCTTGAATTACAGAAATGTACTATCACACCCAGCTTTGTACACTCTTAAAACCCATTTTTATTATAATTAGTGCATATTAATTGCAAAAGGCTGTTTCTTCATTACATTTTCATACATGTATATATAATGTATACTGATCATATCCACTCTTCCTGTTATCCTTTCTTGCCTCCCTTGCCCTCTCTCCCCCATTTTCTTCCCCTTCTACCTTATGTTGTCTCCACCCCTAGAGATCACATAGGAGAGAAAACATGTGATACTCGTCAGCTTATTTTGCTTGAAATGATGATCTCCAATTCTATCCATTTTCCTGTGAATAACATGATTTTGTTCTTTATGGCTGAGTAATACTCTATTATGTATATATACTACATTTTCTTTATCCACTCATCTTTTGATGGGCATCTGTGCTGATTTCATAGCTTGGCTATTATGAATGCTGCCTTGTTAAAAATGGGTATGCAGGTATTTCCGTTGTATGTTTTGATTTTTTCAAGACATAATCAGGAGTGATATTGCTGGATTATAGGGTAGTTCTTTTTTTATTTTTTTGAGGCACCTCCTTACTGATTTCCACAGTGGCTGTACTAATTCATATTCCCAACAATAGTGTGCAGAGTTCCTTTTCTTCCTGCATTCTTACTAGCACTTGCTATTTTTAAATTTTCTTGATAATGGCTATTCTGACTGGGATGAGATAGAATTTCAATGTAGTTTTTATTTATATTTCCCTGATGGTTAAAGATGTTGAATATTTTTTACATATAATTATTGACCATTTGTATCATACACTTTTGCTGGAATAAAATCACACATTTTTCCCACTCTGTGGCCTTATGTTTGTATGGCTGATAGTCATACCCAGTACAAACCAACCATAGGTTTTATTTATAGTGGCTACTATTTTCATTTCCTAGCAATAAATTGCATTTAATCTTCATTCACAGCTAAGTAAATAAGTAACAAAATTTAAAAAACCTTAAATCTAAACAAAATCCTCCTTCTTTCTTGACAGTTTTTTGTTTGTTAGACTATCCATGTTCTTGAAGTGGCAAGTTAATGAGTAGTTACTGAGGGATAGTGCACTTACTTATATAAGAGTTGATTTCACACTCATTTTTACTGTTCCTTTTCTTGCTGATTTTTCTAGCTTCTTTGGATGCTTTCCAATTTACTAGGAATTGTCTTTCCACATTTTTAATTTCCTTTCCATCAAGAAATTCTGGAAAAAAATACATATATTAAAAATACAACAGGGAGGGGCTGGGGTTGTGGCTCAGGGGTGGAGGGCTTGCCTAGCATGGGCGGGACCCAGGTTTGATCCTCAGCACCACATAAAAATAAAGGCATTGTGTTGTGTCCATCTACACCTTAAAATAAATAAATAAATAAATAAATAATAAAAAAAGAAATAGTTTGTCTAATTAAAAAAAAATACAATAGGGGCTGTGGCTGTGGCTCAGTGGTAGCGCACTTGCCTGGTATGTGTGAGGCACTGGGTTTGATTCTCAGCACCATGTATAAATAAATAAAAATAAAGATCTATCAACAACTAAAAATATCTTAAAAATATATATACATATGAATGTATACATAAAAATATACACTTCTGATATAGGGTACATGAACTTAAGTTACACCATATAACTGACCTCATTTGTATGACGTATTTTGTTGAATTTTCATTAATTTTTAATTTTTTTCTAACTTCAATATGTGCTTTTTACAAACAACTGAAATGTGATGGTAAAAAACATGAAAAGGCACTGTAACTATCCATATTTCCCTCCCTCATCACTGCCAAAGATAATTACTATAAACAATTTTGGCATATGGTCCCCTTTCTAGGGTTTTATATAGACTTATATAGACTATATATTATTTTTAAAAGCAAAAATGCTATTATACGCAATGATAATTAAATAGAATATTCTCTTTACTTAAATAATATGATTATTATTATTAGGAAAAATATTTTTGTTAAAATGGATAACAAGTTTTAAATATGTAGCATGGTATTTTTAAAGCACATAATGTTTATTATATTCTAGGACATAGATGTAAAAGCCTACATCTTGTTTCTGAGGTGGGATTTCAGCTATCTTTACATTTTGTTCCTTTAAAAAAGTTCTAAAAAATTGAGCTTCTTAAATTACACAAATAATTTTTATATGTTGTAAGATATTTGGAACATATAAAATATCAAAAAGAAAAAAAATAAAATTGCCTTATTCCACAAGGAATAAGCATTGAAAATCACTGATAACACTTTAGAATATTTTTGGGCAATTTTTTCTTTGCTATTCATTTATGTGTATTTACATGTATATTATATAAATGGAATTCTTTAGTTATATAGTTTTACATATTGCTTTAAAAATATTGAATTGTGAGCATTACTATCTTTCTTTAAACACAAAATTTTAAAGAAATTTTTTTAACACATTTAATGGCTGATAGTTCTTTTGCATATGAGTATACTATAAAATATTGAATAATTCTCTTCATATTTGGGGGTACCAGGGATTGAACTCAGGGGCACTCAACCACTGAGCTATATCCCCAACCCTATTTTATATTTTATGTAGAAACAGGGTCTCAACTGAGTTGCTTAGCACACACCTTGCTTTTGCTGAGGCTGACTTTGAACTTAGCCTTAGCCTCCTGAGCCACTGGGATTACAAGTATGTGCCATTGCACCTGGCTAAATAATTCTCTTCTTATATGTTATCTTATATTTCCTATATTATCTTTTTCAGTTCTGGAGATCAAATGCAGGGTGGCTATAATGTCTCAGCCCTTTTTATTTTTTATTTTGAGACAGGGTCTTGTTAAATTGCCCCCAGGATAGCCTTGAACTTGCAATCCTCCTGCCTCAGCCTCCTGAGCCTCTGAGATTATGGGCATGTTCCATGGTACCCAGCCCTATTTGCATTTGTAATCACATAGATAAGGATGATTCGTGTGGTCTTCGTTTATACAAAGTCTTATCTTTTCTAAGAACATTCCTGTATAATTTTTAAATTAAATGTTTTCTCTCATCATGCATGTAATATCTTCCACTATTCAGTGGTAAGGATGTAATAAAATAAATCATATTCTTTCAGGAAAAATGAGAATTGATAAAATATTAATTGTGCTGCTGAATTTATTAACACTGCCATTTATTTATTTATTTTTAAATTAGATTTTATTTAGTACACCAATACAATTTATCCTGGTAATAAATTAATATGTAGTTATAAAAATGTTTGTGCTATCCAAGAAAAATGCTTTTTAATGTATAAAGTATATGCAGATCCTTCAAACAGCCAACTTAATTTTCAAACTCAGAAGTGTGGTAACATCGCTGATGAAAATTGGGAGTTTTCCTGAATTCATGATTCATAAGTTTTGAGTTTATCAAGGTTTCAACTGCCCTTTCCATTCTGGCAATCCCCCACACCTGAAATGAGAACTGATAGCTGAAAACGTTCTGATCCCATCTCCTATACCTGTACAGGTGAGGGATCCACTGGCCTGAACTCAAGACCCCAGAGCTAATCAGACAGAGATTGGATTAAATCAGTTCACAGAGGTGCTCCACAAATGTCTGTGGGGCTAAATAAGGCACAAGCATCACTCAGAACTCCAATCATACCTGAAAAACCTTGGTTTTACTTTCTGCTTACTATAGAATTAATTCCTGGTATGTTCTGTTGTAGTTCTCAAACTTAAAACAACACTGTTGCTTTAAAACAAAATCATTCCTATTATTGCAGCATTATCAACAATCACTGACTGCCAATGCTGTTTGTATTTCTTTTCTCCTGGGATGTTTGAACTTGGGCAAATTTTCTTCCTGTTCTGTGCTCACAGTAGACCCTCACCAAGGATGTCTGTTCTTGCTTGAAATTCATTGGCAGCGGAGAAAGTTTATATATAGTTAGTACCATCTAAAATGAGGTTGAGACAGTTCATTTCTCTTTGCAGGTCACTGCCCACTAGAGTTAACTTGTATCCTGCTCTGTTCATCTGAGCAGTCACTTTGCTTTTCAAAGTTGTGTGGATTACTTCTGGGCTGACAATGTTCCAAGCAGCAGTGAGACTTCTCATCATGTCACAAATATGCCATATAATGTACGAAATATATCTAGCATATAATTTTTGATTTATTATGTGTCTCAGCCTAATGGTTGCATACAGCCATGCTACTACCAGATTTTTTTTTTAAGTCCACTTGTTTTAATTTAAACTTCCAAAGATTGTGTGTAGTTTATTTATCAACCAGTATAGAACACTCATACTCTAAGAAACTTTTCTAATTGCAGGAGCCATACCTAAAACAACTTGCCAGGTATCAGTGCATTTTCATACAGACAGCAAAGTTGTGTTTATAATGGAATTTTTTTCCAATTTTCTTGTGATTCTAATTTCTTGCTACTCTCAGCACTCTAGCAAAGGAAACTAATAGTCTATCTTCATATATTTCTCTTACTCCCTAGCAACATTTCTCTGTAGGAATGCATGTTTGGTTTAGATGTGTCCACATGGACATATTTATTCAGAACAGGCCTCCTATTTTTAAGTTCATTCTCTATTGTAGATGCTTTACTTTTTAGGAGTAGTGACACAATACTGTGATAGGCTAAAAGCACTGGAACTAGCCACAGAGACTTGGCATTAACCTCTCTATGAAATGCAATTTCATTAGTTTTATCAGAAAATAAACAAAAATCAAAATATATGCTTTGATCTGGTAAAATAATTAAAGCATTCATTTACTAATTTGGCATGTTTAACTCCTCTCATTGTTAACAACTTTGCTTCCTTCTGATTTTTTTTTAATCTTGTCATGATTTTTAAGGAACATAAGGACTCTCCACTTCTTTAATCATTTCACTGTAGATTTTTCTTCCTTATTCAACTAACCTTCCTTATTCACTACCACAATAGAACTCTGTGCATGAAATGTAACAGAAAAAACATGCTAAACAGAACCTGAACATTCTAATAATAGCAAGACTGGGGAGACTGGCTTGGTGAGGGAACTGGAAGTGCAGTACTGATGAAGCAACAAATTTTAAGTTAGAGTAATAAAGCTGATGTCAAATTTCAAAGAAAGGGCTAATTTTAACCATATTGGTAACTAATTAAAAATATATCTTTTAAACTAAGAAATCCTAATGACTGAGGTAGATGATGCTGTTATCAGATACTGAATTAGGTTTAAGGTATAAGGGAAAGAAAGCACTGATATAAAATTATCTTCATTTAAATTCAGATGGATAATTAAGAATGCTTCCGATTCAACATTCTAAACATGAAATCCAGGTATGACCTATCTGGTGCTCACTTTTCTATTTGAAGATGAACTCAGCAGTTGGTGAAAAGATCCACACGCTAACAGAATGGCAAACCACAAAACAGTTGCCCCCGTGAAAAAAATCAGTTACTCTGCGTTTGATATTTCCACCTGGGCTCATTCTCAACTGTTCAGGATGTGGATTCCTGAAGGTTTCTTCAGCATTTAACTAATTCTTTGTTGGATGAAGGGGCCGGGACTGTTTCTCCACACATAAATTGATCTTTGTCATAAATTACTTTTATAATGAGAGAGCAGCTAGGACACGTTGCCACGTCTTCCCCATTCTCCAAATCTTCCTTGGTGATGGAAAAGTTATCCCCACATGGACAGGGGTAGAAATACGTTTCGGAGTCCTCATCATATTGGAAGTCCTCCATCTCCACCTCGTCGTGAAACACTGCCATGGGGTCGTCGGGGCCGGCAGAGGGCAGATGCCCCAGCCGTCTGACAACGCCTCTGTTGGTCTAACTTCCCGGAAAAAAAACAACACTGCCATTTAAATATGATCTATGATGTTGTGTTACATCCAAGGCACAAAATAAATTGATGAAACTGGAACACAGTTGTCCTTCATTATTCATGGTATATATACTTCAAGACTCCCATTGGATGCCTGAAACTACTGAATACTATATATATATATATATATATATATATATATATATATATATATACTGTGTTATTATATAATACATACCTATGATAAAATTTAATTTATAAATAGGTATATTAATAGATTGACAATAATTAATAATAAAATAGAACAATTATATCCAGATACTGTAATAAAAGTGAATGTGGGCTGTTTCTCAAAATATCTTATTGTACTATAATGTGTTTTCTGATCTTGGAAAGAAAACCACAGATAAAGGGGGACTAATGTATAAATTAGAACCATGAACCCTAGAAGTACAGTGTCTTCGTATTTTTGTTTCATGAACTTTTCTTAACTGAATAATAACACTTCAAGAAATTGGTTAAATGTTTTATCATAATATATGTTAGTACTTATAACTTTACATTAAGGGTCATTCTTTTATGTTCAGTTTTCTTAATAACTTAATTTATTCATATCTTTCCTGGTTCATTTTTTTATTAATAATTACATAATATGTTATTTTTTTGATGGAATGTATGTAATCAGTACATATTTTTAAAAACATCTATTATAAACATAAGAAAAGATGGACTGGGGCGGTGGCTCAGTGGTAGAGTGCTTGCCTCACACGGGTGAGGCACTGGGTTTGAACCTCAGCACCACATAAAAATAAATAAATAAATGTATTGTGTCCATCTACGACTAAAAAAAATGTTTTTTTTTAAAAGGAATGAAAAATCCAAGTCTTTTAACACAATTTTTTTTTAATTAGGGATTGATTCAGGGGCACTTTATCACTGAACTACATCCCCATTTTTTTTTTTTTTAATCTTGAGATGGGATTTTGCTAAGTTGCTGAGACTAGCCTCAAATTTATGATCTTTCTGTCTTAGCCTCCTGAATCTGTGTGATTACAGGTATGCACCACTGTGCTTGGCCAATTTCTTCTTTTTTATGTTAATGTCCGAGACAGAATTTGCAGTGACTATAGGATTGTGCCTCAGTTAACTTGATTCCATCTCATTTTTAGCAAATTATTTTATTTGAGGTTATTATGTATAGAAATCAGGTAATGGACACAAGATCTTATGAGATTTATTTTTTTTAATGAGCTGCTTTCAGCATGAAATTTGTTTCCATTCATGCCAAGTAAATCGAATATATGCGTGTTCCATTTGGTGAAGAATGGGTAATTTATGAAACATAATATGGCTGCCTAGAAGTCCTTCTTACTAGGATACATCAAACCATGTCTTCCATTGATTTTATTTTTACATTTAGTAAAAAGAAAAAAATGAGAATAAGAAAAGCTAAAATCAAAGAGAATTTGTTATATGTGTATATGTGCATAGAAAAAACCCTGGAAAGACATACACTAAAGTGTTAACAGCAGATTTATGATGGGATTATGAGTTATATTTTCTTCTATGTATTTAAAAAATTTTTTTAGTTGTAGATGGACACAATATCTTTGTTTTATTTATTTTTTAAATGTGGTGCTAAGGATCGAGGTTCAGTGCCTTATGCATGAGAGGCAAGCACTCAACCACTGAGCTATAACCTCAGCCCTCTTCTGTGTATTTTTGCAAGAAAAATATGTATTAGTTTTGTAATTGTAAACAAGTCAGAGAAAAGATTTATTCAAAACAAACGGAATAAACCCTCTTTATTTGGTAATCAATATAGCTATCTCTACATCTTTTATAGTCTCCAATTAGTAAAGCATTAATTGTATTTATTTTAATCTGCATGCCAATGAAAATGGACTAATACAATATTGTGTGTTATGAGCAGAGATGGGAGGGGATGGGAGGATGGATGATGTACTACAAGCAGAATTATTTGTAGAGTTTTTAAAAACTATACATGACTAAAGCTGCAGGATTGTAAGTTCGAAGTCATTCTGGGCAACCCTGTCTCAAAAAAAGGGGTGGGGCAGGGCTGGAGATGTAAATCAGAAGTAGAGTACTACTGGGTTCAACCTCTAGTAACCCCCTCCAAAACACACACAAACAAAACCCCTCAAAAAACTCAAAACAACTATGTTTGACTGTTGTCTCTGTGTGTTCTCTGTTCTCATCTTGTATGGCCCTTGCATTTTCTTGATATGCCTTTCATCCTCCTTCCAGAGAATCACAACATTAGTATTATGATTAATCAGTTAACTAACATTATGATTTATCAAAATTTACTAGAGCTTAAAAGTGGTTTTATCATACAGCTAACTTTTAAATTCAAGCATATCATGTCACAAAGGTACTGTTATAGGAAATGTTCTCATGAGGCTCCTTACTGCGAGAGTATTGCCTGTCTCTCTGATGCTATGTAACTGTGGTCACTATTGATCAAGTGCTTTTGTCCATTTCCTCCATTATAGTGCATATTCAGGAATGTTATTATTTTTAAGGATTTTATAAAGGAATTCATCATTCTGTTTCCCTTTCAAACGAAAGGCACTTCTATATGTTTGGGTATCATTTGGCAAATGTCAAACAATGAAAACATGATCAATTTTATCTACAGAACCAAGAACTAAGGAGTCTCTTGGGATCATCGGAGGATTTGTGCCAATGAAAGTTTAGCAAAAGGTCATCAAGTTTACACATTTGTAACTAACCACTTTCCTTAATATCAGCTACATTTTATCTTTAAAGAGTCTGGTGCTTTATTTCTGAACAGCAGATATTTTCATACTTTATTTAGCAATTTTCTTAATTTTTGCTCTTATTCAAAATACTGAATTTTAAGATGACCATTTCATAGTTCAAGATGTCATATTTATATTTCTGAAAGTTTGCAGATAAATTTAACTATAAAGTTGAACAGATGTCTTTCCCTGTAAAAATTATGATAATGTAAAATACATACCCAATGATTTGGAAACCAATATTATTCTGTCCCTGTATTTTGGTTTGATACAAACAGGATTTCCATTTAGATCCATTTTACATAATTTCACCAGCTTGTTCAGTAAAAACTCCAAATCCTATAATTAGAGAAGAAAAAGTAAGCCATAAGTATTTCATAATTTTCTGTACTTCTAGCATGTCCATTTCTATTTTTAATTGCTGTTTTCTTTTTATATTTATGTTTTAGTTGTAGTTGGACACAATACCTTCATTTTATTTATTTTTTTATGTGATGCTAAAGATGGAACCCAGGGCCCCGCACGTGCTAGGCAAGTGCTCTACCACTGAGCCACAACCCCAGCCCTAATTGCTGTTTTCTAAAATTACTGTTTTTCATAGAGTTCTAGTTCAGTGCCAGGTATTCAGGTGATGCATAATAACTGTTTTTTTTTTTTTTTAATAAAATGGCCTATGGTAGTAGAAGGGACTAAGGAAAAGGCAAAAAAAGTGATATCTTGACTTGGGGAGTCACAGTACTGTTCTTGGTTATACCTGCCTTATGTGAGCCCAAACTACAGCTCACATAACATTTGTGCTACAGAAGAGGCCCTATTCTTAGTGGAATTTATAGAAGTTTACAGAGTAGGGCAGTTAGGAAGTACCGAGTAAACAGACAATTGGCATTGCAAAAAATATATTTTGATGCCTTTTATTTTATAAAGAATTTAGAAAAAGCTATCAAAAGGAAAAACAGAAAAATATCACTTTTGTCACTCAAAGATCACTTTTATATCTGTGCAGTCTTCTTTTTTGAGCATAGGTATTTCTTTTAAAATTGGCACCATACTCTGGGTATAATTTTTTACATACTGTCATAAATTTTGCATGCTTTTTATAGCTTACAAGAAAAGAATAATTTATTTTGTGTTCTACAACTCAACTGAATGTGAGGAAAACATATTAAAGGCACATAAGAGCCAATTCTTCCAGTTTGCCCTCCTTAGTGCCTCTTTCTCTCTTATTGGATTTCTTTCCCCATCCACTGTCACTTCCTTTCCCCATAGTTTTTTGTCATTTATTTTCTTGCCTTCTTCCTCTTTTCTTCTTTAAACAAATATTTTGTCTTAACTACTAGGTAATAGAAATTAAATATACTTTGAGGGTTAGGGTTGTGGCTCAGTGGTAGAGCACTTGCCTAGCATGTGTGAGACCACTGGATTCTATCCTCAGCACTGCATAAATAAATAAAATAAAGGCATTCTGTTCATCTACAACTAAAAAAATTTTTTTTCTTTAAAATATACTTTGAGTAGTTTTTATATATGCCAAAAATTTCTGGCTTTTATTTTAAAACTTAGATGTTTAGTCTATTATGAATTACACAAAAAAGGTAATGTACTTAGGTTGTTTTCAAATCTTGGTTATTCTGAATAATACTGTAATGAACATAGAGTAGATATGATTTCATATTCTTTGGTTATATACCCAGAATTTAAGTCTGTGCTTGACCCCGAGGGATCCAAATAATCTATGTGAAAATATAGGACTTATTTTTTTGTTAAAGGCAATCCTAAATTCCTTGGCACTGTTACTTACTTGAGACCTTAGGCAAGCCTACGACTTCCTCTATAAAGTGAGGATAATTGCAGTAATTGTCATGGCATATACAGTGCTGGAAACAAAACAGGTAAATCAGAAATATGTTCATTTTCTCTTTGCCTGCCCTGCTATTCCTCAGTGAATTCCCTTTCTCTTAATTTTCGTCAACAGAGAAAAAGTTGTAAGTAAGAAAGAACAAATTTCTGACCTAATGACAAACAAGTAATTGACTTCTTCTAAGAAAGCTCTCTTCACAAACTATAGCTTCAGCCCTCAGCCTTGAGACCTAGACTATGCCTGCTCCATAGCATTTATTCAACAGCATTTAATACAGCTTGCTATAATTTTCTTATTCTATGTGAGAATTACACCGTATTACTCTCACTTTAAAAACCTTTAAGGAAGGGATTGTACATTGTATTTTTTCTACAGTGTTGAATACAATGCCCATCATCCAAAAGTTAGGTAATAACAACAGTATGAGAACTTTAAATTGATATAGATAATGAGTGCTCAGAGTTTTGCTAATTATTCCTCACTTGATAAATGACCCTCAACATACTCCCTCCAGTGTATGTTTATTTAAGACTAAACTAATCCTGTGCTGAAATACGATTACCCTTTGGATACGCTCTGGTTGTTCATTGCCTTCCTGTCTTTAATAAAATGCTTTCACTTTCCTGCCCTTCAATAAGTTACTAAAAGAAGCAGACACTTTTCTGGACAGTCTCTGTTTGATAAATGATCATGTCATACTATCACTTAGAGGAGTGCTGCAAAATACTGAGGAGCCAAATCTATTTCCTCTGCTTAAGCTCCTTTATGGGTGTCTGCTGCATGGCAATGCTTTCTCCACCATTAATGATGACCGCTGATGAACCTGTATTTGACCAGCATGCTTCAATCTTTATTGGAAACGTCTGGCCCAACTGTCCTTACTAAATCTAAAGACAGCCATTTGTCATCCCCCTGACTGCCTGTCATCATCTGCCTGGGAAAATCTATAATTTTGGGCTTGTTCCTGACTAAACTGTAGAATGAATAAATTTATCTTTGGGCCACTCTGCTGTGAGGATCAATAATGAGCAGAGGTTGAATAAATTAGAAACTAAGAAAACATGACAGGCCATAGTAGTTTGTTCATTTGTGTCCTATAAATCAAAAATTTAGTTTATATAAAAGGCAAGCATGTCAAGTTTTTTATTTCCCTCATTCATTCTGAAGATTCTATACCTCATGATAAATGGTCATCAAAAAAACCAATTAAATAAATCACTAATGAATCTGTGAGATGAATTTTTCAGATAATTTTATTGATTTAGCAAACTTTTTAGACATAAAAACTGTAGGTAAAGATTATTTTTCAAGTGTTTATACATTTTTGCAAACTGGTAGTTGACTTATTTAATGTTGGCCCTAATGAAGTTCATAACTCATGAAGCTACTTTCATAAATGCAAAAGTCTTACTGTATATCACCATTATTTAATATTTCTATACATTGATGCATACCTGTGTTAAAGAAGTTATAGGTAAAAAAAAATACAAAGAAATGTTAACCAAAAATACTAGAAAAATAGCTAGAACTCTGAGAGCTAAAGAAAGGAGTTTCTAAACTGTGTGTTATTTAGCTTAAAACTTCTCTGTTTCCTCTTTACCAGTTCACCTGGCCATCAATTTTATTGGGGGAGAAATAGGTTATCTTTCCATGAAGTTTTCTCAGGTGTCTGCCTAGGCTCTCATACTTCTTCTTCCCTCCCCTTTTCCCATTTTTTAACACACAAAGATAGAGTGTTACTTTTTTCCCCCCATGTTGGTCAGTTTTCTTGATCCTAACCTCTTCCTCTTGGGATCTTTTCTCTTTTTGAATTTCTATTTCTAATCTTCCTTCTCTAGCTTTTATCCAAACTCTTACAACTACCAAACTTGACCATTACTTCTCAAATATTCATGTGCTTGAGAATCAACAACGGATCTTGTTCAAATGCAGGTTCTTATTTTTTTAGGTTTGGGGCAGAAGCTGAGATTCTGCATTGTTGTTGCTGGTGGTCTTAGGACTCCATTGGAGTTATAAGAGTCTAGGCCACTGCCTTCACTTTCTCAACTACTGAACATTCCCATGCCCTAGCACTACTGAAAAGATATTGCTCATCTTATTAAGCCAGACTTGACCAATCATGGATTTTCTCTGTCTCAATTCTGTGGAGCATCTTACCCTGTGGACCACTTCCTTTACGGATTTGTGGTTTTACAATTCTGTAGTCTTTATGGATTCTTCATGAACATCTGACCCATATGTAACAAGCCTCTGACCAGACATCCTGAATGCATGAAAGGGTTGTTTTCTAAAAGTTGCTTTTGAGAACTGAGAACAGGTCACATAAAAGACAATGCTATACTTGGTAGACTGTTGTCTGGGTCAGCCCATGGAAACAACCTATTTAATTGAGAAAAAGATTGAAGAACATTTGTGCAATGACAGTGCTATAGAACCTTCCCATAAGACATCAGCATTTTCCAGGGCACTGTAGCTCCTATTAAGGAACAGATGCAGGTATCCCCTGTGACAGAACTTCAGGGACCAATTCACTTCCTTTTCTATAATCTACATTTATTCCTTTAAATGTGTTGTTTTCCATTTGTTGGAATCACAGCTAAAAATAACATTTCTTCACTTACACCAACTTCCTCACTTATACTTAGACCCTTTATAGAAAAGAGTGCTGTAATTCATCCATGATGGCATTTTCATTGATCATTTAACCCAAATACTAAAGACTCCCCTTTGACTATCCTCTAAGCTGTGTTTTCACACATCCAATTGTCTACCTGATATTTTCTCTGAAATGTTTCAGAAGCATCCCAAATAGTACATGACCAAAATTCATGATTTAATTCCACTGTCATGTATAACTAAAAGGAACAAATAAAAAATTAAAAGAAAAAAACCCTATTGTTTGGAGTTCTGTATTTCCCATTGTACAAAGCCAAAGCCCAAGAAGCATTCTTGACCTCCTTTTCCACACTCCCTATATTCAACACAACCAAGTCTCATTCACTTTACTCCCTAAACAGCTCTACAATCTCTTTCTATGCCCACCCTATTAAGGTTTTCACCACCTCTCACTTCTTGACTAGCCTGGGCTCTTCCAATCTGTTCTTTTTATTATAAATATAAAGATATTTTCAAAATGCCAATCTCTAGTTACTTTATCCCTGGGCTTAAAACATTTGAAGTGACTCCCCTGTTCTTAGTATAAAAACCTATGCAACCATCTACTCACCAGCCTTTGTATATAGTGTCACCTTCACCCTGTTTCCCATTCCTCATATTTATTACACTTCCACCTTCTTCAGAGTCTTTGCACATGTTATTTCTTTTGCTTATAAGTCCTTCTCTCCTCTCAGAGCCAGCCCAGCCATCCCTTCTCAGGGAAGCCTTCAGTGTCCTCCATTACTAGGGCAAATACTCGTTATAGGCTTTCACAGCCACCTACTTCTCTTTATGGTACTCTTGCAATTTTTTTTTAAAGGGAGAGAGAGAGAGAGAGAGAATTTTTTTTTTTTTTCAGTTTTCGGCGGACACAACATCTTTGTTTGTATGTGATGCTGAGGATCGAACCTGGGCCGCACGCATGCCAGGAGAGCGCGCTACCACTTCAGCCACATCCCCAGCCCTACTCATGCAATTTTACTTTTGTTTTTCAGGCAATTACACGTTAATAGTTATCTTCTTAATGCTGAGAGTTGCTCAGGGCCATGGATTATATCTGTTTTCCGCTCGCTATCATTTTCCCCCATTGTCAAGCAAGTGCTGCCATGAAGTAGTTATTTTCAATGAATATAAGAAGAGACTAATGAAATAAAATGACAGAGGGTGGGATGTTAGAATCCTGACAGGAGTTATAAGGCAGAAATAAGATGAAACTGTTTCTGAAGAAGCTGCAGACATGAAAAAAGAAGGAAACAATGTATCTTTTCTTCTATTTCCTTCTCCACACACCCTCTCCTTTCCTGTGTATTCTGCCCAGAATTCCCTGCTCTGGATCAGCTTTAGACTAGTGTCCGCTTTGAAAAGATGAGTGCAGGGTTAGAGGATCATAGAGTAAGGCATCCCTGACAACTGTACGTCTAGAGAATGAGAAGAAGGAAGGGAATGAAATCCCAATAAGGAGGGACAGAAATCATTTGGCCACTTAACTTCTTACAGGTGTCTGGCTACTAATACAGGCACTTCCCTGTGGTTCTTGGACACTGAATTAGCTAGGGTACGGTCATCATTTGAGGATGCCTATTTCGTAATGACCCAATTCTCTCTTCTTTTATTTCTATGGGGCTCAATGATTTCAGTTATCTGATAGTACTTTTTCCTTGCTACATGTGTTCCTTTAAAATTTTTTGGAAATATCTTTTCTTTTCTTTTTCACTGCTTAAGCCAGAATCTGATTGGAAGATTAAAAAGCTATTTAACCATTCTTAGAGACCATTATTTAAAATTTTTTTCTTAAAGCCAACACTTAAAAATGAGATTTCCAAGCCAGATGTGGTGGCGCATGCCAGTGATCCCAGTGGCTGGGGAAGCTGAGGCAGGAAGATCACAAGTTCAAAGCCAGCCTCAGCAAAAAGCGAGGTGCTAATAAGCAAATCAGTGAGACCCTGTCTCTAATGCAAATGTAAAATAGGGCTGGGATGTGGTTCAGTGGTCAAGTGCCCCTGTGGTCAATCCCTGGTACCAAAAAAAGAAAAAAATGAGTTTTTCATGCCAAAAGACATTATATACAAATTATTTAACATTTTAGTTTAAAAGACTTCACAAAAATCCATGTACAAAATTGATTAATAGTATTGGGCAATTTATTATAATATTTAATAAAATGAGTGACTAAAGTTGCTTTTATTGTATATTTGAATAATGACTTTAAATTTTAAAAGTTTTATTTTTAGAAATGATAGTGAAGTTCAGCAAAAGCAATGATTTTAAAGTAATGTAAGAATGACAGTTATTTCAGAAAGATAGGTACATAGATAGATTGATTTTTGTGTGTAGGGTTGGGGTTAAAATCTAGGCAAGCACTTTACCACTACATTGTTATACCCTAAGCCCTATTTCATATGTTTTCTATAGGTGTATTTGAGAGAACCTACAGATGTCCATATAAAAGCAGCTGCTCAAAGTGCTAAAACCCTTAGATAATTATAATGGTTTTGTTAGGATTCTCTAATGATGTCCAGTCTTTTTCCCCATGGCACAAAGCTGTCTACTGCTGACATCTTTTAAGATGGATGTCAGTGACCTTATGTATGACAAAGAATTTCTCCCTCATGGTACAGAGTTTGATGCAAGTGAATTTGGGTCAACTTAAATGAACAACAACAACAATAAAAAGGAAAATTTAAAGTCCCCAAATAGAGACATTGACCTCAGAATACATACAAAGAGACAAGTTATTGGGGCTAGGTTTGTGGCTCAGTGGTAGCACACTCGCCATGCATGTGCCAGGTCCTGGGTTCAATCTTTAGCACCATGTATAAATAAATAAATAAATAAATAAAATAAAATAAAATAAAGGTATGGTATCCAAATGCCACTAAAAAATAAATATTAAAAAAAAAAGACAAGTTACTATTATGATGCTGGGTTTCAATAGTTTGTCTTTTGACTAAGCCTTCAGAGAATGATTTAAAATGAACCACAAAAGGACATTTCTCATGTGTTCTGGGTAGTGTCTATATTCAGATTCCTAATAAGCTGTGCCTACAAATTTTTAATTATTTGTGTTCTCATGCTAGAAGTAAGAGAGTTTGGAATTTCATACTCATTCATACTCATTTCATACTCATTCCCTGGATAAAAGCAACTCTAGGCATCCCAACCATTTGAACTTACAGAATGGCTTGTAATTTTTCCATAGATAGTTAAATATTTTTGTTACCTTATTCATTCATTCTATAAACATTTAGTAGTGCCTACTACATGCCAGGTACTGGGCAGCAGTCATATTAATCCTGAAGTCAATAAATCAAAATTCTTTGCTCCAAAGACTTCCAGTTTGATGGGCAATACAGTAATATACAATATCAGAAACATATTAACCAGGTTTCTTTACCAACCATTCATTCTTTCTAAAATTAGATGTTAAAAAAGTTAAAAGTGGTATGGGATGGAGGTATAGCTCAGTGACAGAGGGCCCTGGATTTGATCCCCAGCACTGCCCAAAGTAAAAAGTAAAAATAAATAAATAAATAAATAAAAAGTTGCACTCAACACAGTTTTGAAAAATGTCAAATAAGTCTGTAATGTTTACAATAAAACTCAAGAGTACCTTAGGACTTATAACAAAACAACTTCCAACTTCAGCTGTTTCTACACAAATTTACCTCCTTGTTTCTAAATAACAACAGCTATTTCTTGGTTTTAAATCTTACATATTTATCTACTGAATTCCTACTAGGGAAGAATGATGATTTAATACTCATAAGTACCACCTCCAATCCCTATTACATTTCCCTTGTTCCACCACTGTGTCAACAGAATTATATATCAATAGAAAAGTAAACTAATACTCAGTAACTATACTATAAAACTAATATTCAGTAACTGTAGTCTAAAGCTCACAACTTTACAGCTAAATATTGTTCACAGTTAAATTACATACTACATCATGATAATGTCTTATTTTCTCTACAGTCAAAAAATGCTTAATTATTTGTTCAGTTTTCTATGTGCTTGTTACTAGTTCAGCCTGCTAAGGCAGGGGCTGGTTGCCCTATAGCCTGATATATAGCTACTGCCCTAAGATCTCTCTTTTAACTTCCTTCTGGGAATTTCCTTAGACTTTCTCCTATTTCCTAGATACATGCCTTCCTTTTTCCTAGTTAACTCTCTTTTTAGGTAGAACACATTTCCCAAGAGCTGCCTGAGAAAGGGTATGTGAGATAAATTTTTTTGAGAACTTGCATGCTTAATAGTAACTAGTTTTATACTTAATAGTTGATTGAAAATTCAATGAGTATATAACTTCAGGTTGAGAATATTTTTCCCTGAAATTTTTAATTTTTTAAAAAATTATTTTTATTTTTTTGTACCTGGGATTGAACTCAGGGGCACTTGACCCCTGAGCCACATACCTAGGCCTATTTTATATTTTCTTTAGAGACAGGGTCTCACTGAGTTGCTTAGCACCTCGCTATTGCTGAGGTTGGCTTTGAACTTGTATTTCTCCTGTCTCGGCCTCCCGAGCTGCTGGGATTACAGGGTTCTTTTTCTTTTATTTATTTATTTTTTATATTAATTTTATTTTTTTCTAATTAGTTACACATGACAACAGAATACATTTCATTTTGTTGTATACAAATGGAGCACAACTTATCATTTTCTGGTTGTACACAATGTAGAGTTGCATCATTTGTGTAATCATACATGTACCTAGGGTAATGAAGTCTTTCTCATTCCACCATCTTTCCTACCCCCATGCCCTCTTCCCTTGACTTAGTTCGGTATTTTGTAGCTGGAGCATTTCACAGTTTCTTTTTTCTTTTTCTTTCTTTTAAATATGTACTTTTAGTTGTAGTTGGACACAATACCTTATTTTATTTATTTGTTTTTATGTGGTGCTGAGGATTGAATCCAGTGCTTCACACATGCTAGGTGAGTGCTCTACCTCTGAGCCACAACCACAGCCCTTTCCCTCAAAATTTTAAAGGCACTGTTCTATTATTACCTTCTATATTGAAAAGTCTGAAAAATCCATTTGATTTTTGATTCTTTGTATTTTGATCCTCTTTTTCTCTGAAGAAGTCTTTAGGGTATTCTTCCTTCTTTCTCCTGGTGACTCCCAAAATTTTAAGGATAAACTCAGTGAGGGTCAGTTTTATCCAGTGTGCTGGGCATTTTGGGAGAATGTTTCACTCTGGAAATTTGTATTGTTTGGTTCTGAAATTTTTCTAAAATTATTTTAAAATCAACTATTGAGTTATCATTTACATGCAACAAATTCATCAATTTAAATGACCAAACATATACATCATGTGACAATCACCGTAATAATTAAGATACAGAACATTTCAGTCATCCCAAGAAATTCACTTATGGTCTTTTCCAGTCAGTCTCTTCCCATTCCCTTGATCAAGCACCAGTGACCTCCTATGTGTTACTATATACATTTACTTATATTTTTCAGAACTTTAGTATGAGGGCTGGGGATGTGGCTCAGTGGTAGAGTGTCTGCCTGGCATGCATGAGGCCCTAGCTTTGACCTGAGCACAACAAAAAAGAAAAATGTTTTAAATAAATGGTATATAAAATATTTAAGTTTTGCATATCACAATATTTAGTAAAAAGAGTTTAGTATAAATAGAGTCATATTGTATGAACTCTTTCTTTATCTGGTTTATTTTACTTATTATATGTTTTCAAATTTGTCATTATTTAAAAAAATTCATCATGTGCATCACTAGTTTGTCCCTTTTTATTGCAGAGTTTTTACTGAAAGCCTTAAAAAAAACCTCTGAAAGTATTATATTGTTTTATTTACAGGTAATACATAGTTGCCATAAAGCAAAGTTTATATATTTAGTTTTCCCACACCCTAATGTATTTCCACAACCCTTTAAGTTTACAATTTTACAGATATTTTTTCATCAATAAGGTCAGGTATATATGATTTCTTTTTATAGGTAACTATAAGTTTAAGAGGGCTTAAACTATAAATCAGGTACCATTCAATCATAATAACATATAAAGATCTTCAAATAATCAGGAAAAAATACTTTTAACATTATTGCTTAGTCTTATAAAATGATGAATTTCAACCAAATTGAAACCTGTATAGTTAGTCTTGTTTTTTATACTCTTAGGTCATTCTTCTTCACAAATGATATAGGTAATGATGTAATTTTAAAATTAATTGTAAGCAAATTCAAATTTGTTAGTCAATGCACATATTCTCCTTTACCTAGTGTGCTACCTCAGAATTAATCCTCCTGGAGAAAGTAAACAAATGATTAAAACAAAAATAAAAACAAAGACCGTACACACAATACAGAGCTTCATTTCTTCCTTTAAAATTTTTATAGGAATAAAAGTCCATAAAAACTGATTAAAATTTGACATTTTCACCTTGCTTTACTAACTGTGAGGTAATAGAAGTATACAAAACAAATGTCCTTTATTATTTCTTTAATATAATAATATTATATTAAAAAATACTACAATTATGTTTTATAAGTTATTTTCCAGCATCTTCAAGTAAGGGAACCAACTGTGGTTCTCCCAGTAAGTAGATAAGAATAATCAGTCTGTTGGAACACAAAAGGAAGATGGAAACACAAAAGATAAATTGGCTTTGACTTTTAATAACAAAAACCTAGTATGACACTGAAATTTCTGATTCAACAACATTAAGCTATTACTTCACCGGTTCATTAGGAATTCTGAAACAGGCAATAGACCCACCCCCACCCCCACCCCCATTCAATGGGTAATATCTTCTTTTTGTTCTTTTGTTTTTTCTTCTTTTTTGGTTATAGGCAGTTCAGTGATTGCCCACTGCATAGTTTCAACTTTGCTCATGGTGATCTCAATCTTTATAGTAGACACAGTATCTAGCTTTGCTTTATATCCATCACACTCCATAATTTCACATTTGAATGAAATTCCTTCTCTCTTTTAAATATGATATGTACATTTAACAATATACTATTTGCTTCTATATGACTCAGTTCTGAAAGTGAATTTTTAGCATATACTGAAATGGTGACTTTACCCCCAGTCTGTTACTAGTCTTGTCTACAAGGAACAAATATTTTTCCAGCATTCTTTTTAGTCCACATGTGTTTCTCTGTTGTACAGCTTTCTTGGGCTAAAATTGTTTTAACATCAGAGATTTTCTTTCTATAATAGCTCCAATAGTTCATCCCCTCTTGGAAAATAGGTACTCCAAAATTATATATACAGACTTTTTCTTTTTTTTAAATTTTCAAATATGTAACAAATGTGGTTTTAGTATTATAAGTCTCTTGCTTATAAATCTTGGAATCAACTTGAGATTTTTTTAATATAGCTTTAAAAAAATTTTTTTAGTTATTGATGGACATATGTCTATATTTTGTTTATTTATTTTCATGTGGTGCTGATAATCAAACTCAGTTCCTCACATGTTTGAGGCAAGCACTCTGCCACTGGGTCACAACCCCAGCCCTCAACTTGAGATTTTGAAGATAGTCTTTTTTTAAAAAAAATTTAAAAATTTTTAAATTTTATTTATAATCAATATGTAAAACATTAAATCTATACATATTGTGGAGTACCATGTGATGTTTTGATACATGTGTACATTGTATGATGTTTAAGTCAGGTTAAACATGTGTATCTCTCCTCAATATTTATCATTTATTTATTGTGAAAACATTCAAATTTCTTTCTTCTAAATTTCTGAAACAGAGTACATTATTATTTTTTTGAAGATAACCTTTTGAGATTTTATAGATAACCTTTTTTGCGGGGTGCGGTGGCACACACATGGAATCCCAGTGGCTCAGGAAGCTGAGGCAGAAGGATTATAAATGCAAAAGCCAACCTCAGCAATTTAGCGAGGCCCTAGTAATTTAGTGAGATGAGACCCTATTTTAAAACAAAATACAAAGAAAAGGGCTGGGAATGTGGCTTAGTAGTTAAGCACCCCTGGATTGTACAACAAAACAAAACTTTTTTCATTCCTAATTCCATTCTGTTGTGGTCAAACAACATACTCTGTATAATTTCAGTTCTTTAAAGTTTTGTAACTTGCTCTGTAGCTCAGAATATGGGCGATTTTGATGAATATTTAATTCCTGTTGTTAGATGGAATATTGCATAATGGCAAATTATAGATCAAGATGCTGCCTCTCAGCCTCCTGAGTAACTGGGACTACAGGTGCATGTTATCATACCTGACCATCTTATTTTCTATCTCTATAATTTTAAATAATTCATGTAATTGGAACTGAAGAGTATTTTTTTTACTCGAGTATTTCAGTTAACATAATGTCTTCAAGGTTCATCTGTATGGTGTTGATTTGCCTTTCCATAATGACTAATGAATGATATTGAATATCTTTTTGCATGAGTATTGACCACTTGCCTATTTTCTTGGCAGAAATATCTTTTTAAGTCCTTTGACCATTTTTAAATTGTACTGTTTGCTTGTTTGCTATTCAGTTGTAAGAGTTCTTTAAATATTCTGGTTCTGCAGGGATAAAAATTCTTGTCGTGATAGTGGTACTGGGGATCAAACCCAGGGCCTTGTAGGAGGCAAACCAAGCAAGCACTCTACTACTGAGCTACATTCCCAGCCCTGAGATATAAATCTTTATGACCTTGAACTAGACAAAAATTTCCAGTAAATTTTGGATAGGAAAGTGTGAATCCTCCAATTTTGTTGTTCTTTTCAAGACAGTTTTGACTGCTGTGGGTACCTATTTTTTCAAAGGTATTTTCTGTTCTTGCTCCTTTTCTCCTCCTAGAACTAAATGTTCGAATGCTTGTAATGACCTACTACAGTTCATTAAGGTTCTGCTCATTTTTCTTTTCTTTCTCTTTTTTTCTTTTTTAGTGTTTATTTTCTTCCCACATTTCAGTTTGTATGGGTCTAATGCTATATCTTTTTTTTATGCTGTATCTTTTGATTTCACTCTTAATTCAGTCCAATGAATTTTTCATCTTAGATGTATTTTTTCAGCTTTAGAAGTAACTTTTTTTCTATTATATATCTTTTTGTGTTCATGATTTCTTTAAATTTGGAAGTGCATTTATAATAGATTTTTAAAAGTCCTGTCTTAGGGCTGGGGCTGGGGCTCAGTGGCACACGTGAGGCACTGGGTTCAATCCTCAGCATCACATAAAAATAAAATAAGGGATTGTGTTCACCTACAACTAAATATGTATGTATATAAAGTCCACCGTCCATTGCCAGTTTTGGTACTTTTTTCCTTAATGAATCTTTCTTTCTCCAGTTATGATTTACATATTCATGGTTCTTATTTGATGTCTCTCTCCATGCACAGTGGTCTGAAAAGTGTCTTCAGGCAAACAGCTGAGATAATACAGTGCTCACCTGATTTGTTCTCCTTCTATGAGGAAACAGAGGCCTGTGCTGCCCATTTTTCAATGTCTGAAAAAGTGTTTCACATATTTTGGCTAGTTTTTTATTTTGTGGAGAGTGATTCTGGCCCCAGTTACTACATTATGGCCCATTATATAATTTTTCAATGTAATTTTCTTTCCCTACTCCCCTCTGCCCCCACCAACTATTTCTATGGCCCAAATGTATCCCCCAAAATCCATATATTGAAATTTAATTGTTAATGAGATAAATTATGAGATGGGACCTCGAGGAGGTGAATATAATTCATAAGGGTAGAGTTCTCATGAATGGAGTAATGCCTTATAAAAGGCTGAGTTTGCTCTTTCTGTCCCTTATACCACATGAGGACACAGTGTTCATCTCCTCTAGAGTATCCAGCAACAAAGTGTAATCTTAGAAGCAGAGAGCTGGACACTAAATCTGCTGGTGCCTTGATCTTAAACTTCCTAGCCTCCAGAACCATGAGAAATAAATTTCTGTTCTTATAAATTACAAAGCCTGGGGCTGGGGATGTGGCTCAGTGGTAGAGCACTCACCTACCATGCAGGAGGCACACGCATGGGTTCGATCCTCAGCACCACATAAATGTAAAATAAAGATATTGTATCCAACTAAAAAATAAAAAATATTTAAAATAAAAATATTACCCAACCTCAGGTATTTTGTTACAGCAGCACAAAGTTATTCTCTGATTTTGGTACTCTTGTTAGTCATATGTTGGATTTCTTGAATTAATTTAAGTTTCTTTTTTACTTGTTCATTTTCCATTCTTTTTATATTTTTTATTTTTGGAAGACTGCTTCAATTTTATCATTTAAACTTTATATGAATATTCAGTTTCTCCTTTTGGGGGCGGGTACCAGGGATTGAACTCAGGGGCACTCTACCACTGAGCCACATCCCCATCCCTATTTTGTATTTTATTTAGAGATAGAGTCTCGCTGAGTTGCTTAACGCCTCATAGCTCCTGAGGCTTGCTTTGAACTTGGGAACCTCTTGTCTAAGCCTCCTGAGCCACTGGGATTACAGGTGTGCACCGCTGTGACCAGCTTCCTATCTTATTTTAGTTTCTAAGTTTTCTCTCTTATTTACTTAATGTTACTTTAATAAATAAATAATGGAATTCTGTTTTTATTTCAAGGTTGTGAATGCTTTTTCTCTTAGGATATTTATTGTGGGACTTAGTGGGAATTTTACTTTTTTTCTGCTTCTATGTGATCCATTTCTTCTGAGTTATTTTCTTTTTCTCTCTCTCTGGTTTTAGAAGCTCTTTTCACCTGTCTGCTGGTCTTGAGCTGTCCAGTCATTTAGCAAAGTTAATAAGAGTTGTTTGTGTGTGTGTGTGTGAGCATCAAGTTTATTGACTGGCTGGTCTTATGATACAGTAATTGGTCAGGCATCTGTTATTTTCCCTGTGGGACCTTTAAATGTTAAAATTGGATATGTTTTCTCTTGATAGTCAGGTTCCCTAAAGTACAGTCCTTCAACTCTTGCTTAGGGTTTTTAAGCCATACAAGGCCAGATTTTGGAAGTAGAGCCTGGTTTATGTGCATGAGAGGGAGGGAAGCACTGGCCCTCTAACATTTCAGTATTTAGTCTTTCACTAAATTCTCATTTTTTCAACTTACCCTCTGCTGTGGTTTTTAACCCGCAGCCTGTCCCGTTCAACTTTGTCACAGATTAAACTTGTCCCCTATAAGTTTGTTGTTAAAGTATTCTATCTAGGCAGTCTTTTAATTTTCCCTCCTCTTGCCCTTTAGCTTATACATTGAAAGTTCAGGTATAGGGAAAGTATTTCCCTTGTAAGCCCTGAAAGAAGTTTCTTAAACTATAAAATGGTATATGATGTATAATATATACCAATTACTGTTGCTATAACAAAATGCCTGATGCTGGGTAAGGTATAAAAAAAAGAGATTTATTTAGGTCACAATTTTGGAGGTCCAAGAGCATAGTGATAGCATCTGCTTTGCTTTGGTGGGAACTTTCTGGCTATATCACAAGTCAGATGGCATCATGGTAGGAGCACAATTCAAAAGTGAAAGATCACATTGTAAGACAGGAAGCCAAGAGATTCAGGGGTCAAGCTCACTTTTTTTTTTTTTTTTAATAACAACTCATTCTCAATTAACCTAGGTCCCTCAAGAATATAATCCTTTCTGAAGGTGGGCTTCAATGACCTAATCACTTAAAAAAATTTTTTTTACTTGTTGATGGTTCTTTATTTTATTTATTTATATGTGGTGCTGAGACTTGAACCCAGTGCCTCACACATGCTAGGCAAGTGATTACCACTGAGCCACAACTCACTTTTTTTACCAGGTTCTACCATCTCAACACTTCCACACTGAGGACCCAGTTTCTAGCACATGAACCTTTGAGGGACAAACTCAAACCATGTCACATGGAAAGATATTTCAAAAAACAATGCAATGCCCCTGTACTCTAAATAGTCTTCTAAATAGTTTCTAAATGTTGGTGTATTTCTGTGCTTGGTTTTGACCTTATTTATTCACCCAGACCCATGGCTCTAAATATCATATGAATGCTGTTGATTCTCAAACTTATCTATCTTACCTCTCCATTGAACTCCAGGATGTCTATTTGACATGTTCATTTCAATATCCAATAGGCAATTCAAGAGAAGGAATTTATTCCTTCCCTAGTAGCCCCAATTCATAAAGGCTTCTACTATCTATCCAGTTCCTCACACAAAAATCTGTTAATCAACCTTGATTCTTCTCATTTCTATATGACTACTATATGCCTCATTTCTACATCCTACTCACAAATAAGTTCCAGGAGTTCTATCTAAAAATATACCTCCAATCTACCCACTCTACTTCATCACTAAGCAACCATCTTCTCTTACATCTTCTCTTACTTAGCTTCTACAACAGTGTCCTGATATCTTTGCTGTCACTCTTGAAACTCATTTTTCTCATAGTAGAGAAATCCTTTTGTAAAATATAATCCTTTTGATGGCTTTGTGGTGCACTTAGAATGAAATTAGAACTCATGATTATGTCCTAAAAGGACCTTTATGATCTGGCCCATATACTTTTCTTTCTAATATCACATTATTCTGTTGCCTCATTATTCACTCAACAATTATTTATTGAGCAACTGCAATTATGTCAGAAATTGAGCTGGGATCCTCTCACAGTGTACTGGTCTCTTTTTGATTCCTTGGACACTCCAAACTCTCTTCAGCCTCGGAGCTTTTGCATCCGCTATTCCTTGTGGCTGGCATGTTCTATCCCTACCTCTTTGCACATCTTCCCTTTCTCATTTTTAAGATCTCAATGTAAATGTTATTTCCTCATAGGCTTATCTTGATAACTTCATTTAAAATATCCACTGATTTTTTATTATGTAATCCTATATAATTTCTTTTGTTTCACTTTCCACAATCTTCTTTTTGTATTTTCTTATGCCCTACTGTAAAATATAAGTTCCTTGAGGACAGAGACCATATCTGTTTCTTATTTATCATGGAAAATGATAAAGTATGTCCCAGTGCCTAGGACACAATTCACTAAGAGCCTAGAATAGTGCCTGTTATATAAAATATAATAAATATTTTTGAATAGATTTTTTGATGGGGAGCTTCAGGAAAAGCAACACAGAGGAGATGACATTGAATTCAATCTTGAAAATGATGTGGTTATTCAGATATAAGTTGTTAGATTTTGGTTACAATTTTATTTTGGCTATCTGTTAGTAACATGGCCTGAGTAATCATTGTAGACAAAACAGTTTGATCGCAAGGTCATGCAGGAAATCATCAACTGGGATCACTTGGAGTCTAGCAGTTTTGTCCTGTTATCAAACTTTCCTTCTCTGTTCAGAGTTAAAAGCATAATAGAATAAGACTTTAAAAGTAACAGCAGGGCTGGGGTTGTAGCTCCGTGGTAGAGCACTTGCCTAGCATGTGTAAGGCACTGAGTTTGACCCTTAGCACCACATAAAAATAAACAAATAAAATAAAGTCATTCTGTCCATTTACTACTACAAAATTTTTTTAAAGTAATGGCAATAACTAAAATGAATCTTGGTAATTATAATTAATAACAATATTTAGATGCTTTAAGACATATTTATATATTCACTACTTATTGCAGATTATTTACTAAGCATTGTGCTTAGAACCTGGGTTCAGAAAAACATTTAGGGAAAATACTTATCCTGTATGTAAGATTGATGCCAATTTGGGAGACTGAAATTTTCCACTATTCTCTCCTAAGGCAAAATTCTTTGCTTGACCACCATTTCCATTTCTTATAGGGGTAAATATGGGACACGGTACACAGCCCAGGTCTTCTATGCTCAATTCAAAAACCAATTATTCCAAGTTCTGGCACTTTGAGTAGAATCACATGATAGATTTTATATATATTTATGTATATTTATATATATATATATATATATATATATATATATATATATATGGTTTAAAAACATAAAGACAAGTCATTCTGCCAAAAAGTCATATTATTGTCACAAATACTTCAGTATCATAGGAAAATTAAAATTCTGGTTACAAACATAAAATGCCCAATAAATAAGACTAGAAGATAACTCTAAAATTTAAATATTTTTGAGTTTAGAATTTGCCTCATGAAATACTTATCTCTTTCATGTTGTTAAGTTCAAACAACTAAGGAGTTGGACTTCCTGTGTGGTCTTTTTTAAACATCTACCCTGATTGTTCGGTGGAATTTTGAATATTTCAAGGAATTCATTTGAACTAGAATATGTATATTTATTTTCACAATTTATCTACTGCTTATAGCAGTTATGGGATGGATCAGTTAATAGATCTAAATTTGAATATAAAGCTGATGCTGTTTGAAAGTTCTGAAAATATGAGCTCTGTTTGTGGGATAAAGAAGCCCATACTTTCTCCTGTGGTTCCTATGTCAATATGTCAAGATACCACAGCGCATCCCACTGCCAAAACAGAAACTTTGAGGTCATAGCAATGGCTCAGCTCACAGGTAATTATTTCCAGGAAGCCTCTCCTAGCCCTAGGCTGTTATGTTAGGTTACCATACTAAACAGAATGACACTGTAGTATAATTTCTCCTTTACTGTAAGTTTCTTTTTTTTTACTTTTTTAAATAATTTTTTATTGTTGGTTGTTCAACACATTACATAGTTCTTGATATATCATATTTCACACTTTGATTCAAGTGGGTTATGAACTCCCATTTTTACCCCGTATACAGATTGCAGAATCATATCAGTTACATATCCATTGATTTACATGTTGCCATACTAGTGTCTGTTGTATTCTGCTGCCTTTCCTATCCTCTACTATCCCCCCTCCCCTCCCCTCCCCTCCCCTCTTCTCTCTCTACCCGCTCTACTGTCATTCATTTCTCCCCCTTGTATTATTTTTCCCTTTCCCCTCACTTCCTCTTGTATGTAATTTTGTATAACCCTGAGGGTCTCCTTTCATTTCCATGCAATTTCCCTTCTCTCTCCCTTTCCCTCCCACCTCTCATCCCTGTTTAATGTTAATCTTCTTCTCATGCTCCTCATCCCTACTCTGTTCTTAGTTACTCTCCTTATATCAAAGAAGACATTTGGCATTTGTTTTTTAGGGATTGGCTAGCTTCACTTAGCATAATCTGCTCTAATGCCATCCATTTCCCTGCAAATTCTATGATTTTGTCATTTTTTAATGCACAGTAATACTCCATTGTGTATAAATGCCACATTTTTTTTTATCCATTCGTCTATTGAAGGGCATCTAGGTTGGTTCCACAGTCTTGATATTGTGAATTGTGCTGCTATGAACATCGATGTAGCAGTGTCCCTGTAGCATGCTCTTTTTAGGTCTTTAGGGAATAGACCGAGAAGGGGAATAGCTGGGTCAAATGGTGGTTCCATTCCCAGCTTTCCAAGAAATCTCCATACTGCTTTCCAAATTAGCTGTACCAATTTGCAGTCCCACCAGCAATGTACAAGTGTACCCTTTTCCCCACATCCTCGCCAGCACTTGTTGTTGTTTGACTTCATAATGGCTGCCAATCTTACTGGAGTGAGATGGTATCTTAGGGTAGTTTTGATTTGCATTTCTCTGACTGCTAGAGATGGTGAGCATTTTTTCATGTACTTGTTGATTGATTGTATGTCCTCCTCTGAGAAGTGTCTGTTCAGGTCCTTGGCCCATTTGTTGATTGGGTTATTTGTTATCTTATTGTCTAATTTTTTGAGTTCTTTGTATACTCTGGATATTAGGGCTCTATCTGAAGTGTGAGGAGTAAAGATTTGTTCCCAGGATGTAGGCTCCCTATTTACCTCTCTTATTGTTTCTTTTGCTGAGAAAAAACTTTTTAGTTTGAGTAAGTCCCATTTGTTGATTCTAGTTATTAACTTTTGTGCTATGGGTGTCCTATTGAGGAATTTGGAGCCTGACCCCACAGTATGTAGATCGTAGCCAACTTTTTCTTCTATCAGACGGCGTGTCTCTGATTTGATATCAAGCTCCTTGATCCATTTTGAATTAACTTTTGTGCATGGCGAGAGAAAGGGATTCAGTTTCATTTTGTTGCATATGGATTTCCAGTTTTCCCAGCACCATTTGTTGAAGATGCTATCCTTCCTCCATTGCATGCTTTTAGCCCCTTTATCAAATATAAGATAGTTGTAGTTTTGTGGATTGGTTTCTGTGTCCTCTATTCTGTACCATTGGTCCACCCACCTGTTTTGGTACCAGTACCATGCTGTTTTTGTTACTATTGCTCTGTAGTATAGTTTGAAGTCTGGTATCGCTATACCGCCTGATTCACACTTCCTGCTTAGCATTGTTTTTGCTATTCTGGGTCTTTTATTTTTCCATATGAATTTCATGATTGCTTTCTCTATTTCTACAAGAAATGCCGTTGGGATTTTGATTGGCATTGCATTAAACCTATAGAGAACTTTTGGTAATATCGCCATTTTGATGATGTTAGTTCTGCCTATCCATGAACAGGGTATATTTTTCCATCTTCTAAGATCTTCTTCTATTTCTCTCTTTAGGGTTCTGTAGTTTTCATTGTATAAGTCTTTCACCTCTTTTGTTAGGTTGATTCCCAAGTATTTTATTTTTTTTGAAGATATTGTGAATGGAGTGGTTGTCCTCATTTCCATTTCAGAGGATTTGTCGCTGATATACAGGAATGCCTTTGATTTATGCGTGTTGATTTTATAGCCTGCCACTTTGCTGAATTCATTTATTAGCTCTAATAATTTCTTTGTAGACCCTTTTGGGTCTGCTAGGTATAGAATCATGTCACCTGCAAATAGTGATAATTTAAGTTCTTCTTTTCCTATTTTTATGCCTTTAATTTCTTTCGTCTGTCTAATTGCTCTGGCCAGTGTTTCGAGAACTATGTTGAACAGAAGTGGTGAGAGAGGGCATCCCTGTCTTGTTCCAGATTTTAGAGAGAATGCCTTCAATTTTTCTCCATTCAGAATGATGCTAGCCTGAGGCTTAGCATAGATTGCTTTTACAATATTGAGGTATGTTCCTGTTATCCCTAGTTTTTCTAGAGTTTTGAACATAAAGGGATGCTGTACTTTGTCGAATGCTTTTTCCACATCTATCGAGATGATCATATGGTTCTTATTTTTAAGTCTATTGATGTGGTGAATAACATTTATTGATTTCCGTATATTGAACCAGCCTTGCATCCCAGGGATGAATCCTACTTGATCATGGTGCACAATTTTTTTGATATGTTTTTGTATCCGATTCGCCAGAATTTTATTGAGGATTTTTGCATCTAGGTTCATTAGAGATATTGGTCTGTAGTTTTCTTTCTTTGAAGTGTCTTTGTCTGGTTTAGGTATCAGGGTGATGTTGGCCTCGTAGAATGAATTTGGAAGTTCTCCCTCTTTTTCTATTTCCTGAAGTAGCTTGAAAAGTATTGGTATTAGTTCCTCTTTAAAGGTTTTGTAAAACTCTGCTGTATACCCATCCGGTCCTGGGCTTTTCTTAGTTGGTAGTCTTTTGATGGTTTCTTCTATTTCCTCAATTGATATTGGTCTGTTTAGGTTGTCTATATCCTCCTGACTCAATCTGGGCAGATCATATGACTTAAGAAATTTATCGATGCCTTCACTATCTTCTAATTTATTGGAGTATAAGGATTCAAAATAATTTCTGATTATCTTCTGTATTTCTGAAGTGTCTGTTGTGATATTGCCTTTTTCATCCTGTATGCTAGTAATTTGAGTTCTCTCTCTTCTTCTCTTCGTTAGCATGGCTAAGGGTCTGTCGATTTTATTTATTTTTTCAAAGAACCAACTTTTAGTTTTGTCAATTTTTTCAATTGTTTCTTTTGTTTCGATTTCATTAATTTCAGCTCTGATTTTAATTATTTCTTGCCTTCTACTTCTTTTGCTGTTGTTTTGCTCTTCTTTTTCTAGGATTTTGAGATGAAGTATGAGATCATTTATTTGTTGGTTTTTTCTTTTTTTAAGGAATGAACTCCAAGCAATGAATTTTCCTCTTAGAACTGCTTTCAATGTGTCCCATAGATTCCGATATGTTGTGTCTGTGTTTTCATTTATCTCTAAGAATTTTTTAATTTCCTCCTTGATGTCTTCTATAACCCATTGATCATTCAGTAACCTATTGTTCATTCTCCAAGTGATGCATGATTTTTCCTTCCTTCTTTTATCGTTGATTTTCAGTTTCATTCCATTATGATCAGATAAGATGCATGGTATTATCTCTACTCCTTTATATTGTCTAAGAGTTGCCCTGTGACATAATATATGATCTATTTTTGAGAAGGATCCATGTGCTGCTGAGAAAAAAGTGTAACTGCTTGATGTTGGGTGGTATATTCTATATATGTCAATTTAAGTCTAGGTTATTAATTGTGTTATTGAGTTCTATAGTTTCCTTATTCAACTTTTGTTTGGAAGATCTGTCCAGTGGTGAGAGAGGTGTGTTGAAGTCTCCCATGATTATTGTATGGTGGTCTATTAGACTCTTGAACTTGAGAAGAGTTTGTTTGATGAACATAGCTGCACCATTGTTTGGGGCATATATATTTATGATTGTTATGTCTTGTTGGTGTATGGTTCCCTTGAGCAGTATGTAGTGTCCCTCTTTATCCCTTTTAATTAACTTTGGCTTGAAATCTATTTTATTTGATATGAGTATGGACACTCCTGCTTGATTCCGAAGTCCATATGAGTGATATGATTTTTCCCAACCTTTCACCTTCAGCCTATGTATGTCTTTTCCTATCAAATGCGTCTCCTGTAGGAAGCATATTGTTGGGTCTTGTTTTGTGATCCATTCTACTAGCCTGTGTCTCTTAATTGGTGAGTTTAAGCCATTAACATTTAGGGTCATTATTGAGATATGGGTTGTTTTTCCAGCCATATTTGTTTATTTCTGTTACTAAACATGGTTTGTTTTCCTCTTTGATTATTCCCCCCCCCTTTACTGTCCTACCTCCCACTGTTGGTTTTCATTGTTATTTTCCATTTCCTCTTCCTGTAATGTTTTGCCGAGGATGTTTTGAAGAGATGGTTTTCTAGCTGCAAATTCTTTTGACTTTTGTTTATTGTGGAAGGTTTTAATTTCATCTTCCATCCTGAAGCTTAATTTCGCTGGATACACAATTCTTGGTTGGAACCCATTTTCTTTCAGTGTTTGAAATATGTTATTCCAGGATCTTCTAGCTTTCAGAGTCTGTGTTGAAAGATCAGCTGTTATCCTGATTGGTTTACCGCTGAATGTAATCTGCTTCCTTTCTCTTGTAGCTTTTAAAATTCTCTCCTTATTCTGTATGTTGGGCATCTTCATTATAATGTGTCTAGGTGTGGATCTCATGATTTTGCACATTCGACGTCCTGTAGGCTTCTAGAATTTGGGATTCTGTCTCATTCTTCAAGTCTGGGAAGTTTTCTCGTATTATTTCATTGAATAGATTGCTCATTCCTTTGGTTTGGACCTCTATACCTTCCTGTATCCCAATGTCTCTTAAGTTTGGTCTCTTTATGTTATCCCATATTTCTTGGATGTTCTGCTCATGGTTTCTTAACAGTCTTGCTGAGCTGTCTATGTTCTTTTCCAGTTGAAATACTTTGTCTTCATTGTCTGATGTTCTATCTTCTAAGTGTTCTACTCTGCTGGTAGTATTCTCAATTGAGTTTTTAAGTTGGTTTATTGCTTCCTGCATTTCTAGGATTTCTGTTTGTTTGTTTTTTATAACCTCTATCTCCCTGTATAGTTGATCTTTTGCTTCCTGGATTTGTTTAATTCATTGTCGAAGTGATCTTTCATTGTCTGATTTTGCTGTCTAATGTCTTCCTTGATACTCCAGATCATCTGAAGCATGTATATCCTGAATTCTTTATCTGACATTCCATCTGCTGCAGCTGTTTCCTCTTCTAAAGTTGAGTTGACCTGCATTGCTTGTGGTCCTTTCTTTCCTTGTCTTTTCATACTGCTTGCGTTTCTTTCTGCTTGGTGAAACTGTTGTGTTTTTGAAAATTTTTTCCCCCTATATATTTACATTGCTCTTGTATAGTTGAAAAGTCTCCCTTGCAGGGTCGGGCGGCGGTCTGCCTACTTTGCATGCGCGGGCGGCGGCTCTGCTCTGCCCCTCCACCAATTGGTGTGACATGTCTACCACGCCCGCGGACCCCTGGGCCTCTTCTGCCGGTTGGTCGTAGGTCTGCCTAGCTTGCAGGCGCAGGCGGCGGCTCTGCTCTGCCCCTACTCCAATTGGGGTGATGTGACTACCGCGCCGGCGGGCCGCTGGGCCTGTCCCGGGCGTGGGCGAAAGCTCTGCTCTGTCCCTACTCCAATTGGGGTGACTTGTGTACCACGCTGCCGCAGTCTGGCTGGGCACAATCAGGAGCCACTTGTCAAAAGAAATTAACTTTATTTTTAGAACCACACACGCCAAACAAAACAGCCTCTCAGGAAAAACCCTCAGAGCCTCAACTGCCACCACCAGCTTTCCACAAGCCTCTCTCTCCCACACCAGCTTCTCCCCACCTCCCACAATCCTCCTGCTCTTGAGGCCGATTGGCTGGGTCACGTGGGCGGAGCCAAAAAAGTCCCCCAAAGAGCAGCTCCGTGGTCTGAAAGGGCAGGGAAACAGCCCAGTGAGCATCACCGCAGAGGAGCCAATCAGCTAGATGTTGCTGGGGCCGATGTGAGCCAATCATCAGCCGGCAGCTGGAAGTTGCCGCCTCCGCCAGAGCAGTACTAACTCAAGAGATGGGAGTTCAAATCATTCCCACAGGGGTGAAAGGACCTCTTCCCAAAGGAACAGTAGGCTTATTATTGGGACGCAGCTCTTCTACTCTAAAAGGACTTATAAGTCCTGGGGTAATTGATCCCGATTATGAAGGTGAAATAAAAAATTATAGCCATTCTCCAAAGGGTATATCAGTAATTTCACCAGGAGATAGAATAGCACAGTTACTAATAATACCCAGCCTACATGATAAATTTTCCAGTCGTACTGTAGAAAGAGGTTCCAAGGGATTAGGCTCCACAAGTGTAGATTGGGCTATGCTTTCTTTAAATTTAGATTCTCGCCCCATGCTAAAACTAAATATTCAAGGACCTGAATTTAATGGGCTACTGGATACAGGTGGAGACCTTAGCATCATCTCTCGTCAAGAATGGCCAAAACATTGGCCATTACAACAAGCCACTCAAACGCTTCGAGGCCTAGGAGTGGCAACTAATCCCCATAGAAGTGCAATGGTATTAGATTGGAAGGATCCTGAAGGATGTGAAGGAACTATACAGCCATATGTATTGGATCATCTTCCCGTAAATTTATGGGGACGAGATGTCCTAGATCAATTAGGTTTGACATCAACAAATAACATCAACCAAAATGCACCCACTATTATGACTAGACAAGGTTTTAGGAAAGGAAAAAGATTAGAAAAACAAGAACAAGGTATAGCAGCACCAATACAAATAGATCAAGGAACAGACAGACATGGGTTGGATTTTCAGAAAGGGCCACTGAGACAATAAAAATTACTTGGAAATCAGAAAGACCAGTATGGGTTCCTCAGTGGCCCCTGACTAAAGAAAAGATACAAGCAGCCCATGACCAGGTCAAACAACAATTAGCAGAAGGACATATACAACCTTCTATATCTCCCCATAATACTCCCATTTTTGTCATCAAAAAGAAATCTGGTAAATGGAGATTATTGCAAGATTTAAGAGCCATTAATAATGAGATGGTTATTATGGGACCTGCTCAATCAGGGATTCCTCAGTTGTCTGCTTTGCCAAAAACCTGGTATGTTTTAGTTATAGATATTAAAGATTGTTTTTTTTCAATTCCAATTCATCCTGAGGATAGTCCACGTTTTGCATTTACTATCCCTGCACTGAATCATGAAGGTCCTGATCAGAGATATGAATGGAAAGTACTCCCTCAAGGGATGGCTAACAGCCCAACTATGTGTCAAATTTATGTTAACAAAGTAATCCAGCCACTTAGAAATCAAAATCCTGAACTACAAATATTTCACTATATGGATGATGTATTATTAGCACACAAAGATAAAAACACATTGCTAGAATGTTATGCCACACTTACAAACTTATTAAAAAATTATAATCTAGAGATAGCAATAGATAAAGTACAATTAAATTTTCCAATTAATTATTTAGGCGTTCTATTATCCTCAACCATGGTCCGTCCACCAAAAATTCAAATACGAGTAGATCAACTCAAATCACTTAATGACTTTCAAAAGTTATTAGGAGACATAAATTGGATAAGGCCTTATTTAGGTATACCAACAGGAGAGTTGGGACCTTTATTTGATATCCTAAAAGGTCCATCAGATCCAAATTCACCCCGAATGTTAACGCCTGAAGCAAGAAAGGCATTAAAAATCATTGAAACATATATGGAAAATATGCATTTGGATAGAATTGATATAAGTTTGCCTTTATTATTTATTGTACTACCAACAAAAAATATTCCTACAGGAGTATTTTGGCAAGAAGGTCCATTATTATGGATACATTTATCTTATTCTCCTAACACTATTCTTACTAGGTATCCTGAGGCTGTAGGACAATTAATACTCAAAGGAATAAAAGCAGCAAAGGGAGTGTTTGGAATTTCTCCCAATAAAATTATTACTCCATATACTATGAATCAAATTGATGAGTTAGCTAATGAGTTAAATACTTGGGCAATAATCATGTGCAAATCTAATGTTTCATTTGATAACCACTTACCATCTAATCCTTTATTGTCTTTTTGGTCATTGCATCCTGTAATTTTTCCAAAAATGACAAGAAAAACACCTATCATGAATGTTCCAAATATATTCACTGATGGGTCAAATAATGGTACAGCAGCAGTAGTTACCCCTGATCAAACTTTTACATTTTTAGTACCCAAACAATCAGCTCAAAAGATAGAGCTTAATGCAGTTTTACAAGCTTTTGTGATGTTTAAAGATTCTGTATTTAATTTATTTTCTGATAGTCAGTATGTAGTTAATGCTATAGTATCTCTTGAAGATGCTGGTAAGATTTCCCCTTCTTCTACTGTTTTCTCTTTGCTTTCCACTATACAAAGTCTAATCTGGGACAGAAAAGATCCATTCTTTATAGGACATATCAGGGCACATACAGGATTGCCTGGAGCCCTTAGTTTGGGCAATGATTTAGCAGATAAAACTACACATGACATACATATTTTCTCTACACTAGAAGAAGCTATAAATTTTCATAAAAAGTTCCATGTCAATGCTAATACTTTACAAAAGCGTTTTAAAATGACTAAGGAACAAGCTAGACAAATAATAAAACAATGTCAAAATTGTGTGACCTTTTTACCACAAGTTAATCTTGGAGTCAATCCTAGAGGATTGATACCTAACCATATTTGGCAGATGGACGTCACACACTTGCCAGAATTTGGAAAATTAAAATATTTGCATGTTACAGTTGATACTTCTTCTGGATTTTTGATGGGCTCCCTTCATGCCGGAGAAAAAACTAAAGATGTTATAGCTCATTGCTTACAAAATTTTGCCACTGTGGGTGTTCCAAAACAGTTAAAAACAGATAATGCCCCTGGTTATACTTCTACCTCTTTTAAACAATTTTGCTCAACATTTGGCATTACTCATATAACAGGAATCCCATACAATCCACAGGGACAAGGCATAGTTGAAAGAGCTCATCAAACTATTAAAATGTACTTATTAAAGCAAAAAGATGGAATTGGGAAGGGGTATATATTCCCCAAAGATAAACTTAAAATAACCCTTTTTACTCTAAACTTTTAAAATTTGGATTCATCAGGACTTAGTGCTGCGGAAAGGCATATGTGTCCAAAAAATGTACATAAGCCCAAGGTACTTTGGAAGGATATTCTAACAGGACAATGGAAAGGTCCTAACCCAGTAATTGTCTGGAGTCGGGGGTCTGTTTGTGTGTTTCCACAGGGAGAACAGCAGCCGATTTGGATTCCAGAGAGATTAACCAAGGTCCTGACCCAGTGATTGTCTAGAGTCGGGGGTCTGTTTATGTGTTTCCACAGGGAGAACAGCAGCCGATTTGGATTCCAGAAAGATTAACTAAAGCGATTTCTACAGACCAAAAAGAAGATGATTTGGCTCAAATCCATAACAATTGATATCCAAAACTCCAGTTTGGCTATTCTTACATCTGCAACAGAACCAGGATGCTTTTTTCAATATCTATTTTATTATTGCCCTTTGCCATATTATGAAGTTCTATTTTGTTTTTTGAGCTCATACAGACCTAGGTTAATGTTTTGCTGATCAGTTCTATTTTTTGACTATAGAGTTTTTAAACATTGCAATGGAGATTTCACCTGTAAAAAGTTATAAGGCCTTTACTATAATGTTATGTGTTGTATGTATTCTATTATGTGTGCACACTTGTGTTTTGTGTTATATGTTTGAATGTACGTATGTCCATATATCATATATGATGAGCGCTCATGATTAAATGGATCCAAATATTTTTTTTTTCACGTGATTTATATGGTTTAATTTAAATTGGGTAAACAACTGTTGAGGATTGTTTTAATATGTAAACAAAAAAGAAGGTTAACAGATCTGTTTGTTTACTTTCACCTTTCCTTTTCATTATATTTAATAATTCTCTTAAAGATAATGTAAATTGTTAAGAAAATTGTTTTCTTTTAGTGCCTTCTGTAATGTTACATAATTTTTTCTTTAGCCATTATTGCCAGAATTCCTATCTTCATCCCAGTGCTGGTGAAGTCAAAGATAAAACCAATCTACAGCTTCTACAATAGCCATCACTGAACTGCTTGCAGAACTTGCCTGGACACATTGTGAGCTCACCTGTATGCATTGTGAACTATCTGTTGGTGCAGCGACTTGTGGTAGTGTTGGGGTATTTTTGCTGATGATGTCATTGGTGGTACAATTTTTCCAAAAGGAGCCATCAATTGGCTTGGTGTATCTTCCTCCCTTCTGCTTGTCATGATTGTCCAGCTAAAATTTGGGGGCCAACAGAGGTGAGGCAAAGAACCTCACCCCCCCGCTGGTACAAAGACCTCTCCACAGGTGTGGCTGTATACTGGACCGGTAGTCAGTGACGGGTAAGATCCAATTGCAATGGTACCAACCTAAGGACCATATGTACTATTGGACAACCTAAGGCAGGCACGGTCCCTAAGCCACATGCTTGTTGTTTAAACAGAGAGGGGGAGATGTTGAGAGCCACAGCTGAAAGGGCCCCAGCAAACTTCCAGCTGCCAGCAAACTTCCAGCTGCCGGCTGATGATTGGCTCACAGCGGCCCCAGCAACATCTAACTGATTGGCTCCTCTGCGGTGATGCTCATTGGGCTGTTTCCCTGCCCTTTCAGACCACGGAGCTGCTCATTGGGGGACTTTTTTGGCTCCGCCCACGTGACCCAGCCAATCGGCCTCAAGAGCAGGAGGATTGTGGGAGGTGGGGAGAAGCTGGTGTGGGAGAGAGAGGCTTGTGGAAAGCCGGTGGTGGCAGTTGAGGCTCTGAGGGTTTTTCCTGAGAGGCTGTTTTGTTTGGCGTGTGTGGTTCTAAAAATAAAGTTAATTTCTTTTGACAAGTGGCTCCTGATTGTGCCCAGCCAGACTGCGGCACCACGCTGGCAGGCCACCGGGCCTGATCCGCCGGTCGGTTGCAGGTCTGCCTACCTTGCAGGCGCGGGCGGTGGCTCTGCTCTGCCCCTCCTCCAATTGGTGTGACTTGTCTACCACACCGCTGGGCCTGTTCCGGGCGTGGGCGAAGGCTCTGCTCTGCTCCTACTCCAATTGGGGTGACGTGCCTACCACCCCGGCCGGCCGCTGGGCCTGTTCCACCGGTCGGTCGCAGGTCTGCATACCTTGCGGGCATGGGCAGCGGCTCTGCTCTGCCCCTACTCCAAATGGGGTGACGTGTCTGTCGTGCCGGCAGGCCACTGGGCCTGTTCCGCTGGTCGGTCACAGGTCTGCCTACCTTTTGGGCGTGGGTGGCGACTCTGCTCTGCCCCTACTCCAATTGGGGTGTCGTGACTACCACGCCAGTAGGCCGCTGGGCCTGATCCGCCGGTCCTTCGCAGGTCTGCCTACCTTTCAGGCGTGGGCGGCAGCTCTGCCCTGCCCCTCCTACCACGCCGGCGGACCTCTGGGCCTGTTCTTCGGGTCGGTCGCAGGTCTGCCTACCTTGCGGGCGCAGGTGGCAGCTCTGCTCTGCCCCTACTCCAATTGGGGTTACGTGACTACCACACCAGCGGGCCGCTGGGCCTGATCCGGGCGCGGGCGAAGGCTCTGCTCTGCCCCTACTCCAGTTGGGGTGACGTGTGTACCACGCTGGCAGGCCGCTGGGCCTGATCCGCCGGTCTGTCGCAGTTCTGCCTACCTTGCAGGCGTGGGCGGCGGCTCTGCCCTGCCCCTCCTACCACGCCCGCGGACCACTGGGCCTGTTCTGCCGGTCGGTCACAGGTCTGCCTACCTTGCAGGTGCGGGTGGCAGCTCTGCTCTGCCCCTACTCCAATTGGGGTCACGCCGGCCAGCCGCTGGGCCTGTTCCGGGCACGGGCGGCAGCTCTGCTCTGCCCCTCTGGCTTGATGACAAAGTGAGAGAGACTCGGGTGTTTGTGACTCACTTTCTTTACCAGGAGACCAACTGTTTCTGTTGCCGCTGGTATCGATGAAGTTCTCTCCTCCGCTGCTTTCTGATGACATCAGATCTCTGCCATGTTGGTATCCCATGCGAATGGCAGCATTTCGTTCCCTTTGCCGGGTGACCAAAGCAACGGGTGAGTCCTGACCGGCCCTCACAAGCCCCATCTCAGTCCTGTTGCTACTGCCTATGAAGGCTCGGTTGGTATTTACCTCCACAGTATTCAGCAGGACCCGGACCAAGAAGCAGTTTCCGCGGATTCTTTAGCCCTGGGCCAGAGCAGTTCCGGGAGCCGGAATTTGGCCGCTCTGTGCTCGGTGTATGTTCTGATAGGAGCAGGCTCCAAGAAGCAGTTTCCACGGGTTAATTAGCACTGAGCCTGAGTAATTTGTCTGCGAGCTGCAGGCGAATGGCAGCCTGAAATTACCTGTTCTATGGCTGAATGAGCTGCGATCAGTCGAAAACAGGGATGGTGATTTCAGCTCTCCAAGATGGTGGCCGCTGGCTTCTACTGTAAGTTTCTTGAGGCCTGGAACTGAATCATTCCTTCCTCTGTGGTACAGTGCCTGATACATATGTAGGCACCCAATACATATTCAAATAAATGAGTAACTGAATGAATGAGAAAAATATGATATAACATGGCACAAATATAGCTAGTACAAATTAGAACAAATTCAACACCCAGGATACTTCTTCAAATAGGAGCAACCAGGAGAACACTCAGGTGTAGTCACAGTTACTAGAAGTTCATTCATTGGGAGATCAAAGTTAAGGGCAAGAAATATAGTCTAGAAGGAAAAGTTTCATGGATACATGATGCAGACAGGAAAAAGCATATAATTTCTTCTCAGAGAAAGTTTTATTCTATTGGTAAAAGATGGAAGAATTTGGATATGGAGAAGAAAACCAGGTAATAGAACAGAATTATACAAATAAATGCATTAAAAAGTAGAGATTTATAAGATAGTTTTAAAACGGATCCAAACTAGATTTTAAAAGTGATAGATTTTATATATATTTCAAAACATACTTTTCTATTACCATTTCATGTAAATATTTTAAAATTAATTTTTCTTTATACTACCTTTATATGTATAATTTGGTTGTCCACTGCTGTGAGGTGATTAAGATTCTCCAGTATTTCTAAGTCTCTTATGTCATCAATATTATTGTTGCTGATATTCAGTATGGAGAGGGATTTCTATAAGAAAAATAACTAAATTAGCATTAGTAAATAGTTTAAATACTATACATAGGAACGAGAAATCCTAATTCTTAAAAGTTTTTAAAGATTTATCAGGTTGTTTTGCTTTTTATGCAAGAAAATAAAAATCATGGAGATTTTGTTTTAATGCTGTATTTTTTTCAGATGGAACTTTCAGAACTTAGTATGTGATGTAAATTTGGGTTCTGCCTGTAGTTTCTCCATAAGTCTTATTTTCCTCTTCCATAAAATAAGATTAATATACAGAATAAAGAAGTCAAGAATAAAAAAAGAAAAATATGCCCTCCAAACACAATGTTAAAAATATAAAAATACTTATTGCAATTTAAACAAATTATATTTTGTGCTAAATACCACTAAGATTTGTGCTTTACATAGGAAGAGATAATTTTTATCTTTGTTTTTCTGAAGAGGAAGCATAACCAAGCATGAACAAATATCTGGCTTTTATATTTGTATTTGCCTTTCTATAGTGGTTTCTCTTTCCTGTCCATATATTCAAAAGCCACTTGAAATAGTAATAACCTAATTAGTAAGAATCATGATATTAGCTATTAATGAGGATATAAATATACAATATGGCAACACTAAATTAAAGTCATCTTAATTCTGAGGCACAGAAATCTCTACCAAGATTGAGTCCACCACTAAGGATCTACACATACCAACTTTTAGAAAATATATTTCCTGATAAATTTAAAGACCTGAAATAAAACTGAAAAAAATTATGCCTCATATTTAGAATTTCAGATCTGCTTGAATTTATGTAAAAATTGAGCTAGCAAAAATGTTCAGTGGTATTTTCCAGTAAAAGTAGCCATCCCCACAGTGTGGTCAGTCTAATTGGATCAGATGAGGTTGAGCGGTGGTTGTTGACAGCTGATTATGAGGAGATGGGATAGAAACTAGTTAATTTTTCTGCATTGTTTAAAAGCTGCCAAATAATTGTACATTCCTTTTTCCTTAGGCTTTTCCCTAAAATTTAAAATTTTAAGCCACAGGAATCACCAAGGCCCAAATTATGAATGAATTAACATCTGTATTAGAACTTAAATAACCTTACATAACCTTTTCATATCCTAAACTTACATAACCTTTTCATATCCATTTACTCTAAGAGTTGGGCACTAGTATGTATAGTATTATGATTCTGAGACATTATGTGGGAAAATCAGCTTCAGTCCTCAAGCAGACAACCAGTCACACAAACAGAAAGAGCATGTACAGTGTCCAAATTTCCCTCCCATGTTCCTGTTTCATTATAACTTGTTAACCACTATATTCTTTGTCAAAATATTCAAGTATGGCCTTACTGCCAGAGAACGAAGAGTTCTTGGATCAAATAGAAGCTTTTCTCCAAGGGGAAGCTTCTGACTCTCAACATGAAGTTCCCTTAGTTCTTCCAATCCTTCCAAACCTTCTATGACAGCAATGTAATTGCCTCCCAGATATCTGAAACATAGACATAATTCTAAATAGACTTTGAGAATGCCATGGTCTTTATACATGATAAAAGTGTAAGACATCATTCAACTGTGTGAAAACTATATACAGAGAATACTGTGTTTATATTGAATCTATGAAAGGTTTATCTAAATAACAATAAATTATATTCTTACACTTAAATTAGTCTAAAAATACATTTTTAGTTTTTCTAAAAGTGAGTATTGAAACAGTCCATAGTAAACTATCTACCAGGTCTTTTCATGTGTTAGGGTATAGAGAGTCACCTGGGTTGTAGGTTTAAAAATGAAGATTTTTGGGCTTAACTCCCAGAAATTCTAGCTATCTAGGTTGGAACACAGTAATCTGCATTTTTAATGAGCATTCACCATCCCACTCTTATTGACCCCATTACAAAGCCATTGGTTCCTTTTTGTGAATTTGGATCTTATAGGTAGTAAATGCCTTTTTACAATGAAATATATGTGAACATGATCAATTTTATGACCTTGACCTTTTGAGATGTGATTCTGAAAGGCACAGAACTTATCTGGGCTCCATGGAAACTTTTTTCACTAGTTAAGTCACATGAGGATGTTTTAGGTGTCCCTATAAGCTCACAATACAACTTACCCCACCAAAAAAGAAAGGTTTATCAAGCTTAGTAAAACAAAGATTGTTGAGTATTACCTGTGAAACAGCTTATTTCATATGAATAATAGTATATAAGAAAATAAAAATCGAGGCCTGTTCCACAAAACATATGTGAGAATCAGATTCAATTACATATTAAATTTACTTGTGAAACTTAATGCAGAAAATGGAAATGCCTGCCTGCATAAAATATATACTGTAAGGATGACAAGCAGTTAACATTATTAAAAAAATAAAAGCACTTACAGTTTTTCCAGTTTCTTTAATGATCTGAGGTTCTCTATATATGAAATACAATTGTTTTGTAGGTATAAATGGGTCAGATTTGTGGCATAGTTCAGGTTAGTGATTTCACTAATACGATTATCATATAAATATAAAACGCTAAGATTTTTGCAAAAAGAGAGGTCTTCCTAAAAGGAAAACAACAATCAGTTAATTTCCTAAAATCTTAGAATTTTGTTTTTCATATGAACATTCTATAAATTTCCCTAGGGCTAATATAAAAGAAAGAAAAATGTTTCTCTATTCTTGGCAGTCAAAAATGAGACTAGAATGATTACAAAATAAGTTCTAGGATTTAACATTCTGTAATTATATCAGTAAAATTGTATTTGTTAAGATTTTTCCCAGTGCGAGCAATTTTCCTTGGAAGCAATTAGGGTCCTCTGAAGGTAGAAGCATTGAACAAATTATTTTTCCAACATTATAAAGCCAGGCTTGGGGCTGGGGTTGTGGCTCAGTGGTATAGTGATCGCCTAGCAAGTGCGGGGCCCTGGGTTCAATCCTCAGCACCACATAAAAATAAATAAATAAAGATATTGTGTCCAACTACAACTAAAAAATAAATTAAAAATAAATAAGTAAAATAAAGCCAGGCTTACTCTTTCTGTATGTTTGGAAGTAAACAGCTTATAATACTGAAAATCAGAAGTCATTCAATATTCAAGAATAATGGATTCATTAAAAATATAATAATACTATTGTAAAACCATTAAATACTCTTATTATTTCTATAGTAATATCTTAAAGATTTAATAATACATAATTAAATGTATTTATGACCCAGTTTTGGAAAAATATATTACTACATGTCTAGAAAAAACTGGAAGGACATCACCTAAGTATTAAAAATAAATATCTCTAAATGATAGGATTACATTCCTTCTTCTTATTTATATTTATTACAAAAATTTTTTTTTTCTGTGCTGGGGGATCAAATCCAGGCTTTGTGCATGCTAGGCACTCAACCACTGCATTATACTCCCAGTCCTGTTTAGTTTGTTTTGAGATAGGGTCTTACTAAGTTGCTGAGGCTGGCCTTGAACTTTTAATCTTCCTGCCTTTGCCTCCCAAGTGAATAAGATCATATATGCGTGGCACCACTTCCAGCTAAACACCAATTACTTCTGAGATAAGAAGAAAATTGAAGTTAATTTTAAAAGGCTGTTATTTCTTGGGTCTGGGGTTGTGACTCAGTACCAGAGCACTTACCTAGCACATGCAAAGCCCTGGGTTCGATCCTCAGCACCATATACAAATAAATTAAATAAAGGCTTTTTTTTTTTTTTTTTTTTTAAATAGACTGTTATTTCTTGAATGGTGGCAGAATTACCCTAGAGTAATTCTCCCTACAGGAGGGAGAGGGAAATTCGGCTCAAAAAACTTGTCAGTCTTCACTAACATCACATTTTGGGAACTTTTAAGTTTATAACTTCTTCTCATTTTATAACTTCTTCTCATTTAGATTACTTTTAACTAGTTGGCTTTCCTCCTGACAAAGATCATACAAGCTGGAGAAATATGTATAGACTGTTTTGAGGATAAAAGACCTTTAATAAGGGCTCTTTGGGACTTTCTGGAGAAAGCAGTTTTGTATGGTATGATAAGGTAGAGAGCTCTGAGCAACAAAAGAGAAACAGGAGGCTTGGGGCAGCTGAATCCTTGATGAGAAGGATCATCAGGGAACCATAAATAATAGAACATAGGAGTGGATTGTGGATCTACAAAAACAACCACAACAAAACATTTTTTTTCTTTTTCGATATTAGGCATTGAACTCAGGACCTTTCATGCTAGGCAAATGATCTACTGCTTTGCTATGCTTTCCCCACTCAATCAAAATATTTTTAACGGACAGTTTTTGCCTGGGGCTTTGGTATTTAATTTAGCCATTCATTAGACAAAGGTTTTAACATGAGTCAGGTATTATATTGGATAGGGGTTTAGAATGATGTGTGTAAAATAGACATGATCCTTGCCCTCATATAGTTTCTATGTTTCTGAGAAATTTTCTCTCATCTGTAGTCTTTAAGACATACTAGGGTCTACAGATACCAATACAAATGATCCCAAAGAGTTATTTCAGCCTTTTCAGTTTCCTAAATTAAAGCCAAGAAAGAATTACCTTAGCATGGAGAAAATGTAATTTCAGAACATATCCAAGTAAACATATTCTTGTCTGATAAAACTAAACCACTCTTGGGGCTGCAGTTGTGGCTCAGTGGTAGAGTGCTTGCCTAGCATGTGTGAGTCACTGGGTTCAATCCTCAGCACCACATAAAATAAATAAATAAAATAAAGGTGTTGTGTTCATCTACAACTAAAAAATATTTTTAAAAAACTAACCTAATCTAACACACACACACACCCAGTTAAATTATGTGCAAAAAAATTCAGGTGAACTTTTTTTGTGGGTGGTTGTTGCGTAGGATCCAACCGAGGGTCCTGGGCATGCTAAACATACACTCTTTACCACTGAGTTATATCCCTACCCCCACAGTTGAACATAGTCACATAGTTATTTTGTAACATTTTGATATGTAAAATATTATATTCCAAGGCTCTGAAATAATACAAAAACATCTCTGAAATTATTTTCAAATCCATAGAGTACTGTAGGGGAACAGTAACAATAATATCTAACATGCAATTCATGAAAATCACAATGGTACATTTTATAGAAAATAAGTTTGATATCACAAGGAGGAAATTAAAATGAAAACACACTATAAAGCTTACTGGTAGAAATACAGTTAATAAATTTAATTAATAATAGAGTTAATATGTTAGATATGCCCTCAGACCAATTTCTAAACTTTACATTGTTAATTATATAAAAATAAGAAATAATTTCAGAGTTCTTACAATTGCATCTATATTTTTGTCTGAAAAATTTATATGAGTTAATTTCTTCAGGCATTGTGCAACGGTTTCTTCTTTTCGGGGTTTAAGATTGCTGTTTTTGGCAATTAGTTCCAAGGTCAGTCGAACCATGATTTTTCTATAAACCAAACTCTCAGCAATAGCTCTGTTTTGATATCATGTCCAGAAGCAGGTTCAGATATTGTTTATTTCCAACTTTCTAAAAATTAAAGAAAAATGGAATATTATGATATCACATAGCAATTTAGGAAAGGTTATTTTGATTTAGTCTTTTTTTTTTTTTTTGCAGTACTAAGGATTGAACCTAGGAGCACTTCAGCACTGAGCTACATTCCTAGCTCTTTTAGGTTTTTTTTTGTTGTTGTTTTTCTTTTTTGAGACAGGCTCAATATGTTGCCCAGACTGATCATAAACATGTGATCTTCCTGCCTCAGCCTCCCAAATAGCTGAGATTACAATTGTTTGCTTCTGAGTCCGGCTTCTTTAATTTTCTTATATAAAACTATTTGATGAGTTAGTCCATAGACATTTTTATGAGCATTGAGGTATTTTCTAAGAGCATAAACTTAGATTTAAGATATCCAAATTATTTAAGTGCATAGTATTCATTTGTTTTTTACTTTTAAATCTTTTCCTCTCCTTGAGTAGTATTGAATTATTATTGTGGGCATCTTTTGAAGGATAATTTATTCTCTTTTGGAGTCAAAAAGGACCTCAAGGAATATTGTCTATTGTTCTCATGTCATAGAGGAAGAAATTTATCTGCAATTACTCAATCTAGAGGCAGTTGAGAATGGCATTAGATCTTCTGGCTCCTTTTCTCATAATAATCACAGTAAATCTATTTTCAAAATTTCAAAATCAGAACACATAAATTGAAAATCTTGAGTTATATAGAGGATAATGCTACAAAACACTTAAAAATGGAGGTAGCTTAGAAATTTTGCTGTTACTACAACTATAATCCTGAAAGAGGCAGCATAATGCAGTATTTCTAATCCAGATTGGCTGGTTCAGATTTTGGCTTCACTGATCACTGGGGTTAGGCAGTCTTAGGCGGTTATTTCAAATTTCTCATAAAATAAGGGGCTGGGTCTTGGCTCCTCAAAGCTTCCTGAGGCCCTGGGTTCCATCTCCAGCAGAGCCAAAATGAAAAAATAAGAAACAAAATAAGAAGCTTGATATTATAGCTTAGGTATATAAGAGGCTGAGGCAGGAAGATTGCTTGAGTTTAGGAGTTTGAAGCCAGACTGTTGAATATGCAAGAACCTGTCTCAAAAGAATAAATAAGAAAAATGGTATCTACTTCTGAGATGGGAGGATCCAACTCTACCCTAAGGAATACTGGCATATACCAGATACACTGGATCTAAATGTATTAAGTTTGCTAATATTTCATTTAGGATCTATTTTACCTATGCTTCTTTAGGGAATTTGGCTATTAATTTTTTTTAAAACTTTCATGGTTGGGTTTTTGTATCAAAGCTAACTAAAATAGTTGACCTAACAGTAAGTGCTAGATTGAGTTTACTGGAGAAGACTGACTTTATATTGAATTTTACTATAGTTTCTCTAAAGGATCAAGGTTTTTATTCTCTATGGGTGAATCATACCAAGAGAAGTTCTTCATAACCAGATCATCACTTACACAAACTTTTTCAAGCCAATGGATATAACTGCCATTTCTTATATTTCACCCAGTTTTGCTATTTTTGTTTTTATAAGTAATTTTTAGAACAAACACATTTCTATCTGATACTAATCTTCCTTTCATTGATTATATCTGTTGCAAGTATCTTTTTCCAGACCATGGCTAGTCTATTTGCTCCATCACTCTCTTTTTCTTTGAATTCTTTTTTTAATGGTATTTTCGAAAAACTAGAAACTTTTTTCTGTTTTTGAACATTAGCCAAGTGCATCATTTTCCTTTTGGCTCATGTTTTATGCTTTTTGTGTTTTACTTAGTAACTCCTTCCTTGATTTTAAAAGAATGACATAGCCGTGCACAATGGTGCAAGGCCTCTAATTCCAGAGACTCAGGAGACTAAGGCAAGGAGGATCAAAAGTTCAAAGTTTGCCTCAGCTACAAAGCAAAGTTCTGAGCAACATAGTGAGATCCTGTCTTCAAATAAAAAATAAAAAGGGTTAGGGATGTGGCTCCATGATTAAGCATCCCTGGGTTTAATCCCCAGTACCAAAAAAAAAAAAAAAAAAAAAAAAGAAAGTCATCATACTATAGTGATATATATGTTTTTAGCAGCACAGTTCACAATACCCAAATTATGGAACCAGCCTAAATTTCCATCAACAGATGAATGGATAAAGAAAATGGAAGATATATAAAACACACACACACACACACACACACACACACACACAATGGAGTTTTATTCAGCCATTAAGAAAAATGAGCCAGGCATGGTGGTGCACACCTGTAATCCCAACATTTTGGGAGGCTGACAGAAGAGGATCGCAGGTTCAAAGCCAGCCTCAGAAACAGCGAGGCGCTAAGCAACTCAGTGAGACCCTGTCTTTAAAGAAAATACAAAATAGGGCTGGGGATGTGGCTCAGTAGTTGAGTGTCCCAGAGTTCAATCCCCAGCATACACCTCCCCCTGCAAAAAAAAAAAAAAAAAAGAAAATGAAATTATGTTACTGCAGGAAAATGGATAGAACTTGAGGCCATTATGGTAAGCAAAATAAGCTATAAACTCAGAAGATCAAGAGTGAGAGTGTTTTCTCTCACATGTGGAAGCTACAGAGGAAAAAGGAAAAGAAAGGTGGGGGGTGCATAGGCAGGGATCTCATGAAAATCAAAAGGAAATCAGTAGAGGAAACAGACTGGGGGTGAGAGGTGCAGATGGAAGTACCATATTGTTATGTTGTGTGCATGTACAAATGTGAAACAAATAACCTGTCTTTACATACAACTGTAATGCACCAATAAAAAAATGTGGAAAGAAAAAAAGTGTGTGCACTTGTCTTATTGCTGAACTCAAAGGAAGTATTTACAACTTTTACCACTAAGTATACTATGTTTGCTGTGAGGTGTTTTTTTTTTTTTTTTTTTAGTAGCCAGCCATTCTCAGGTTAAGAAATTTCTTTTCTACTCACAGTTTATAATCATTTCTTTTAAAATCACTATTTGGGAGCTGGGGGTTTACCTCAGTGGTAGAGTACCTATTTAGTATGTGTGTGCAGCTCTGGGTTCAATCCCAAGCACCAATAAAGAAAAAACAAAAAATTCTTGAACGGATGTTGACTGTTGTGTGTGTGTGTGTGTGTGTGTGTGTGTGTATGCACATGTATTAGAATATGTGATGAAATACATTAATAGACTTTTTAATGTTAAAATGTTTTACATTCCAGGGATAGACCACACAGAATAGCATATACTAGATACACTGAATCTAAATGAATTGAGTTTTCTAATATTTTATTTAGGATCTATTTTACCTATGTTTCTTTAGGGAATTTGGCCGGTAAATTTTTTTTCTTATATTTTCATGGCTGGGTTTCGAATCAAAGCTAACTAAAATCAGTGGGTGAACATTCCTACTTTTTCTTCCTTGACTATAGGAAAATCTCCTGTAAAACCAATTGGGCCTGGTGAATTCTCATTTGGAGAGCAATGGTCTTGGGGAGATTAATGTTTAACTACTGTTGTGATTTCTTTAATGAATATAGGTCTCTTCAGGTTTTCTGTTTTTTTCTGGAATCCATTTTGGTAAATTTTTTATATTTTATAAGCAAATTAACCTTTCTCCTATATTTTAAATTTGTTGTCAGAAAGTTCTATTTTAGTATTCTAGTCTTTGCTACTGCTTTGATAGTTCCCTTTCTCATTCCTAATTTGATTTTTCTCCATTTTCCCCCTGATTAGTCTTTCCAGTTTTTTAAAAATATTTTTTCAGTTTTAGATGGGCACAATACCTTTATTTTGTTTATTTTTATATGGTCCAGGGATTGAACCCAGTGTCTCACGCATGGTAGGCAAGCACTCTACCACTGAGCTACAATCCTGGCCCAGTCTTTCCAGGTTGTCCACTTTGTGAGCACATTCAAAGGAGATCAATTTTAGCTTTGTTGATCACCTCTATTTGTATCTCTGCTTCAATTTTATTACTTTGTTTTTCTGTTTTTGAATTTTCTTTCCTCATACTTTCAGGTTTATTTTGTTTTTCCAAGGTCTAAATGTAGATGCTTGCTTTAATTTTCAGTCTATCTTCTAATATAAATATACATAAATATATTTAAAATTAGAATTTTCTACCCTTAGCTGATTCCACAATATTTGATTTTTCATATAGATGTTTTCAATTTGTAATATCCTTTTATGATTTTGTTGGCCCATACTTATAAAAGGCTTAAATCTTAGAACTTTTTTTTTTAATGGAAATTTCAACTGTCCTTTTTACACTGGTAACTGAGGTAAAATGCATCTTATTTATTTATGTATTTATTTATTTATTTTTGTAGTAGGGATTAAACCCAGGGACACTCTACTACTGAGCTACATCTCCTTTTTATTTTTATTTTGAGACACAGTCTTGCTCAAGTTACTGAGGATCCCAGGTTGCTGGCCTGGAACTTGTGATCCTCCTGTTTCAGCCTCCTGAGTGACTGGGATTTCAGGTGAGCCCAGTGAAAATGCACATTTAAAAGAGGTTATCCACCCTAGGGCCTCCCCCTGATAACTGAAGGAGATTGCTATACAGGTGTCACAGCAACCCTGTGATATGAAAGAAGTGATCCCTGTGGGGATAACTTTGTTCAAAGGGAGACAGAAGTCACAACTGATTCATTCTCCATTCCCTCATAGACTTTTGTGAGAGGCATTCATTTCAGAAGATCCCTTTGAAAAACGTGATAGACTTCTGAGTCACACTTTCTTATATTTACTCTTTTTCCATCTCTGTCCAGTTCATTTTTTTTTCCTTCACTGTACTTCCCTGGGATTGCAACCCAAGAAAAGTGCTATCACAAGTTTTCACTTAAGGCTGTTTTCTAACCTGGGCTAAAATAAATTTGGATCTAAATCCTCATAAATGCCTATCCTCATGCAAGACAGGCAAACTTTTATCTATATCCTCTTGGAATATTTTTTTTTCTGGTTGGACTTGAGAACTAAATTGACATAAGACATAGAAAAATTTTTATAAGAAGTAAACCTTTCTGCCTATATTTTAAATTTGTTGTCAGAAAAGTATATAAATTTAATATAAGTTTTAAGTGGAATGGGAATCTTTATGGAAATGAAGACTCAAAGACATAGAGCTGAACACTCATATACTGAATTAGAGTAGGAAATTGTGAAAAATGTGAGAAGGCAAAGGGGATTTGGCTAAGGTAGCTGACTGATGAAGTGGAGGCTAGGAAATTAAGGGTTAGTCTAAAAGTTTGTATGGATTTTCCTGGACCTCAACTTCCCATCCTTGATGGTAAGAATGATAATTTTCTAGGATAGGGAAGGACTTTTTCAAATGGAAATTGCATTTCTTGCTTTTAAGAAACAAAACAAAATATTTTTTCAGTTTTAGATGGGCACAATACCTTTATTTTGTTTATTTTTATATGGTCCAGGGATTGAACCCAGTGTCTCACGCATGGCAGGCAAGCACAAAAGTGGGTAATGTTGCACCTGTTGTTCCTTAAGGCCTTTAACTCAAAATAGTCAATATGCCAGAGCAGCATATTTTAGGTTGGCCTAATCTTAACTCTGTCACTATAGAGGAATTCTGTCTCTATATTGGTGTTTGTGTGGAAGAAAAGTTTTAAGTATTTCAGATAATTAAAAGTGGAAAGAGGCAAACTTAAATTAAGTATTTATTAAATCAAAGGAAAACCAATAGACCCAATATTAAACTTGTTAAAACAACAACAAAAAGACACAGCCAAACAAATTTCCAGGAGTTGAATGTGAAAGTGAGAGAACTAAATACTCAAGAATAGGAGACTTTTAACTCAAAAGAACCTGCATTGTAGCAGTGCACAAAACACCTTCATTCATTTTGTTAAAATAAAACTTTAAACTTTATTGGTACTGTAGTTTCCTTATTTAGAGAAATCATAAACTATCAGCAGTTTCAACTGACTCCAATAGTGTGGATTTGGATACATTTTAGAACATAATAATAAAAACAATTCCATCAACACTTTTGAGGTTTCCTTGCTTTTCTTTTAAATGAGATTCATTGTTTTCTAAAGTTTGAGAAACGTCTTTTCTGTATTTCCTCCCACTAGACATGTCATCTCGGGCTGCGCTGGCTAGGATCTCTCTCCAGGTTCCAGCGGGAACAGCTTACAGTTACCTACAGGCGCTCTGGGAGTCACTAAAGGGACCCCTCGACTTTCATCCCCCGGGACTTCCACAGGCACGAGGAGATGGGCTGTTTCCCGATTTAGTTTTCCCCTACATTCCCACTTAGCGAGTCCCAGGCTCCGTGGCCTCAGCCCTCGAGCTTCCAAAACCCTTCGGAACTCAGGCGCGCCCCAGACACCGCTCGCTCAGCCCGGCGGCCCCCGCTTCCAGCGTTTCCTTCCCCGGGAGCCGTTTCCCATTCTTCCCTGATCCCAGGCATTCGTTAAAATACAGACTTCCCGTTTTTCTGGAAATTCTAGAGACAGGGCTCAGGGACCTGCATTCTAACAATCGTCCTAGAGAGTCTTACTGGCAGGCAAGGTTGTGAAACGCGGCTCTAGGGTTTCCCCCGTCTCCACGCTTCTTCCCGGAGGTCACTTCACCGCTAGCTAGACGAGTCTAGTCAGTACCTCTGGTTTGGTAAGTTTCGCCGGCCTCCGGCTCCTCGGCAGCCTCGGCGCAGTTGCCGGGCGACCCGACGCTCCCGTTCCGCCCGCTGCTCGAGGGAAGTATCGCGAGGTTGCGGGAAAGGCCCCCTGTGGCCTGGCGCAGGTGCTGTTGATTATGACGTGGGGCCCATGGTTGATATTGCCCACTGGACAGTCTCGGGATGGAGATCAGTTGATTGAACTGGCCATGAGGCATCGGTTTTATCCGCAGCAGACGGGACAATTTTTGTTAGGTCACCATTTCCCACTGGACCATCAGATTTGACTGTTGTGCACAATAACCCTCTTGTCCCAGTAACAGATCAGAAAAGGAATTATCTGCATCAAGCCAATACTTCACCCTTTCTCTGATAAAACCCAAACTCAGGGTGACATTCATGAGTATTCATCATGTCTCCCCTCATAGTTTGCCACTTGACTCCTACTCTCCAGAATTCTCCAATGTTCACTGTTCTAAAAAGATTTTCCCTCCCTAATCCTACCCGCAGAGTAGCACTAGAAGATACTTTATTCTCTCTTTCATTATTTTTACCTTTTAAGAGGATGGAGTATAAGTGTATCTTTTCTGAAGAATTCCTGCAGACTCCATCTTTGTTAAGTGATGTTATTTTCTGCCCCCAGCATAGCTGGGATGTATTCAGTTCTTTAGAATAGCACTTACCACTTCACTATATGTTGTTACTTATCCAGACTCCAATAAGGTGATACATTATTTGAGGACAAGGATTATATCTTTTACCTTGCTATTCCCAGGAACCAGGAAAGTGCCTTGTATATTGAGAAGTCACTTCATAAATGTTTGTAAAATGAATAATTTATAAATGAAAGAAAGGAAGAATAGTAGTACAAAGAACAGATATTTACAGTGGAAAAAGACAGGCTTAATGGAGATACAGTGAAACAATCTGGATGTAAAGGACACAGCATACCTGAGAGTACCCGCTGTGTTCTGAGAGTACAAGGTTGTCATTGACATTCCTTGAGCAAAGAAGTGTCAAGTGTGGATCTGTTAAAGTTGCAAGGCAGCTTAGAGCCCATAAAGGCAGTCCAATTGCCATCTTGCAGATAAGGAAACTAATGGGCTTAGAAAGAGGAAAGAAATGTGCTTAAGGTCATACTTGGGGTGGCAGAGAGGAAACTTATTCTTGGGCTCCTGATTTCAAATCCTGTTCTCTTTTCATTATATGTCACTGATCTTTACAATAGGAATAGCCTAAGAAGGGGTTGGGGATCAGGGCAACGAAACCCAAACTTCATTCCATACATTGTTGGTAAAGTCCATTTGTGAGGTAATCTTGGCCCAAATGGAATGAAGACAAATATAAGTAGAAAATAATGAACAAATTTAGGAGATTTCTTGAAATATGATTTAATAGCAATTGGATAAAAAGAGAGAAGAAGAAAATTCCCAGGTGTTATGTAGGATGAAGGATTAATACTGGAGAAAGAGGAGAGGTTGCAATAAATTTGAGGGGAAATGGATGTTTGGTTTATATACCTTGAATGTGAGATGACAGAGGTATTTATAGTCTCCAGTAAAAAACTAATTATTGAAACCATGAAGCCATAAGTGGTAGTGAGGGAGAAAGTAAGGAAAGAGAAATAGTGGGTCAATAGCTAAGCCAACTAGTTGGGATGGAAGAGGGAAGAAAAGCTGGTAAAGATGGCAAAGAAAGATTTATCAGTAGTAATATTTGTTCTTAGAACAAATAATAGTAATTCAAAATCTGGTAATTCAGATCCAGATACAGGGCAAAGAGTTCAAAGAGTATATTCAGGGGGTTACTAACAATAAAAAGCTACAGAAGGATGAAAAGTAAGAGTGATCAGAATAATATGGTTAAAACACTAGGATATAAATCAGAAATTCCTCCTATCTATTTTGTAGGCCATTCCTGGTGTAACGCTTTTAATAATGCATGCAAGCTGGCCCATTGCTCTTCAATGAGTAATTAGCTGCTAACATTACATTGATAGAAACCTTGAATATCAGTTTTTCCCATTGTACTGAGAGAATATTTTCCTCCCCTTTTTCCACAGGTGTGCATGATAATTGTCTATAATGATAGGATTTGTTGTTACATATTTGTACATGCACACAATATAACAATATAATTTGGCCAATATCACTTCCCAGCACTTCCCCTCTCCCACCCCTTAGTCCCTTTCCTCAACTGATCTCTGTTTTTCATGAAATTCACCCTCACCTTTCTTTCCCCTTTTCTCTCTAGCTTCTGTATGTCAGATAAAACATATGACCCTTGACCTTATGATTGTGACTTATTTCACTTATATAATGCTCTCTAGTTTCATTCATTTTCCTGAAAATGACATAATTTCATTTTTTTTGTGGCTGGAGAAAATACTTTCTCTTAAACTTTACTTGTTGCATTAAAAATTTTAATTAGTATTTCAAACCATTTTAAACATCAGCAGTCACAAAGTGATTTTTAGTTCCATGAAGAGCAGGATCTGAAAATCTTTTTGGAAAATTTTCATATGCCATTATAAAAAAGGAGTGGTAAAATTGTAAACACTAACATTTTTATTTTTACTAGTATTTTTTAGAGATTGTGTCTAACTATGTTGTTCTGGCTAATCTCAAACTTGTGGGCTCAAATGATCCTTTTGCCTGTGCCTCCTGAGTAGCTAGGACTACAGGTATGCACCGCCACTCCCAGTTATATATACTTTCTTTTAAAAAAAATATATTTTTAGTTGTAAATGAACACACAGTATCTTTATTTATTTTTTATGTGGTGCTGAGGATCGAATCCAGTGCCTCACACGAGCGAGGCAAATGCTTTACCACTGAGCTACAGCCCCAGCCCAATATACTTTCAAATGTCTAAAAGAAGAGATAGATAAATAGATAATAGATTTACATATAGATATGTAGATATACACCCAAATATTTACAAGTGGTTATTTCCTGGTGGTGGGATTAGGAATTTTTTTCTTTTTGTTTTTGCAATTAGGCTTTTAAAAAATGATAAAATTACATTTTCAAAGTTCATTTTGAATCCTGCTCTTCATGGAGTTAAAAATCACTGTGATTGCTGGTGTTTAAAATGGTTTGAATTACTAATTAATTTTTTAATGCAACAAGAGAAAGTATTCTGTCATAAGATGTGAAATATAATTCCTGTCTAGTGGCACACTGTGTTCAAGAATCATCTGTATATTTTCCAATGTGGCAGAAATTTGGCAGACTACAAGAAATACTTGTGTTCATTACCACATTTGTAAGTTCAGTGTAAAATACCCTTAAGATTTATACTTTGACAGATGTTGGGAAATATATATTTGCAAAAAAACATTGTGAAGTCTTGAGAATCATTTTAAAATACACTTTTGAAAGAATGATGGTTAAAAAAGCATTTTGAAAGCCTCAACTAGAGTTTCCAAGTAACTTTAGACAAAATATACTTTACATTTCATGTTGTTCCATATTTGTTAGTCACTGTATATTTCCTGAGTATAATACTGCATAGTACTACATAAAGTACCAAGCAAACACTTTAATGATATGTTACCTTTCATTGAGAAATCAAGAAATTAAAGGGTTCAGTCATGTATATCATCACATAACTCCACACAGAAAAATTAACATTTATTTGGTATCTAAGCCCTTGTATGGTCCTTTCTGCCACAGTGTGGAACAAATGATTTGTTCTGGCCAATAAAATGAATAAAATAAAATAAAATTTATGGGATGTCATTTCCATGATTAGGTCATAACAGCAGACTCAGTTGCTTTGATTAGGCAAGCAGTAATTGAGAATGTCCGTGTGGCAAGGATCTGAGGGTACTCTCCAGCCAATAGCTGGTGAGAAATGGAGGCATTAGTTCATTAAGAAACTAAATACCAAAAATCCCTGTTAGAGCTGGAAGGTTGGTTCTTCTACCAATTGTTTTCAGATGATGCCTCATCTCTAGCCAATGCTTGATTGTAGCCTTGTTAGAGACCCTGAAGATGAGGATCCAGATACCTGGCCCATAATATTCTGCAATAATAAATGTGTGTTGTTTTAATCCACTAAGTTTTGGGGTGCTTGTTACACAGCAATACTGGAAGATGGACAATTCCCTTAAGGAGAGAAGATTTATTATTCAGAAATTTGGGTCATAATTTCCATTTTCATAGAAAAATCTGAATGGAAGCTCAAAGGAGAGAAACTAAAGTGACTATAGGAAAGGGAACAAAAGGTTTCTTTGTGAACATATATCTGTATGTAGAAACTGGAAGCTGTAGAAACAATACAAATTCCTTTTACTTCTGGGTGGGTCAGTTTCCACTCCTTATTTCTGTAACCTGTATATGATCATGTTTTTGAGAGTTTCTCTAGAAGCTATTAGGAGCCTTCTAATGCCATGATGCACAAAATATGAGCCCCAATAATGTGACTAAAAACTTAGTAACTGATTTGTCATTTATTATATAACAAATTCTATAAATATAAATCATTGCTCTATAGGTTATATGTAAAGCAATCTATAGTATTTCTTTGATTTTTGGACCTAAACATCAAGCAGGCTTCTAGTCATTCAATCCACCTGAATATGAATATCCTAGAGGCATTGAAAACTCAAAACTGATATCATTTCTATCCTGCACAAATCTAATAGGCTTCCTCTAGTTTGGCTTGTCCACAGTCCATCCTACTACACAAAGTAGAATCAGAAAAGCTGGCTGCCATCGTATATGCCTCTAATCCCAGCAGAGGCAGGAGGATTCTAAGTTTGAGGCCAGCCTCAGCAACTTAGTGAGGCCCTAAGCAACTTGGTGAGACCCTGTATCAAAATATAAAATAAAAAGAGCTGAGGCTCAGTGGTTAAGTGCCCCCCTGGGTTCAATCTTTGGTACTCCCCCCCACACCCTGGCAAAACAAGGGACTGTGGTTGTAGCTCAGTGGCAGAGCACTTGCCTAGCATGTGTGGGGCACTGGGTTCAATCCTCAGCACTGCATAAAAATAAATAAAATAAAGGTATGTGTCCATCTACAGCTTAAAAAAAAAAAAAACCCAAACAACAAAGTACAGTCAGAGAGCCACCTCCAACACTGTCTCACATACTAGCATTCCCACATTCAGTCACCAAATCAAGTCCACTTAGTGTCAGAAACAACTTTCAAAACTAATTATTTCACCACTGTCCTCATCACTACTTAAGAATGATAAGAAGGCTGGGGTTGTGGCTCAGTGGTAGAGTGCTCACCTAGCAGGTATGAGGCCCTGGGTTCTATCCTCAGCACCACGTAAAAATAAATAAAATAAAAGTATTTTGTTCAACTACAAATAAAAAATAAATATTAAAAAAAGATTTTCTTGGGTTCTGTTTTTTAAAAATCTATTATGTTTAATACAGTCCACTTTTAAATATTAACATGCATTTCCACTAGAAGGTCAAACTGCATAAATATAATGTGAAATGTGGCTGTAAATTAAATGATCTCAACTGAAAGTCAGTTTCATTAAAAACACATTTATATTATATAGTTATAGTAAAAAAGATATTTTCTGAAAAATATGTTGTAAAAATTTACAATGGCATTCTAATCTTTGTTTCATCTTTATTTCTGAAATATTTATTGTCAATAAACTAACAGCTAAGTGTTTTATGAAGAATTTACAAGAAAGGAACTTCTAATTATAGAAAAAATTTAGGTTAAAACAAAAAGTGTAGGTTCAGTTTCGGAAACAGTTCCTTGCTTATATTTTAAGAATTAAGGGGAAAAAAAGATGTTTTATACTAGAGGTAAAGAACCTTTCTGTCTTCTACTAGAGATCCAAGACTTTGCTTAAATTTATCAGGCCAATAATAAGTTCAGCAAAAGTTTAATTAGTTGGTGATGGATTGAGGCTAAGAGTGAAACTCAGTAATGTCATATACTCTATCCTCATGTCTTTTAAAATAATTTGTTAAAATAAATGAAAACATATTTATACTTGTACTTAATTGCTTCATTTTGGGGGCACCTATCTGCTTATTTTAAAAAAGTTTCCCCTTCTTGCTTATTTTTTTTAACTGGTGCATTATAATTATTTCATGTTCATTTTTGAAGATTACTGGTGCTTTTTTTTAAATTAGTGTATGGCTTTTTGCATATTTCCACAATAACAACCTTTCATTGAAAAAATGATTTTTTTAACTCCTGTTTTAAACCTGTTAAGAAAATTTGGGAAAAGGTATTCATTTTATATGATCTTACTGTGTGGCAAAATTCATGTTCCCATAAAAAATACATGAACACATTTAATTTTGTCCTTACTAAAAACATTATATCGTTAATTCTTAAAAGCAAATTGAGCTGGGGATATAGCTCAATTGGTAGAGTGCTTGACTTACATGCACTAAGCCCTGTGTTCAATCCCGGGCAACACACACACACAAAAAACAAAACAAAACAAAACCACCACCAACCAAAAACGAAAACAACAACAACAAAAGAAAATTGAGTTTCTTGGCTGAACTTTTCTATCAAGTGCCTATGATGTGCCACTATTCAAGATGCTAAGTGCTAGTGGGTGAGATCAAGTCCCTGACTCCATGGAGCTTATATTCTAGAAAGGTGAGTCAGTAGACAAGTAAACAGTGAACAAGATAATTTCCTGTTGTGATAAATTCTGTGAAGGAAACCAATAGAGTGAACCCTAACTAGGGTTTAGAAGTGAGGATGGAAGGAAAGGAAGAAGTGTTTTTTTAGGGTGAAGACGAGAGGCCAGGTCTCTAGGTTGAAAATAAGTTAAAAATCAAAAGTTGAAATAAGTTGAAATATCAAAATAAGTTGAAAATCAAAAATCTGATGGAAATATAATACTTTTATAGTGTGATACTAATGAATGAATAGTGTTATTGAGGATGCCCCTAGAACTCTAGGAGGATCCTGAAAATTAGAAAATATAATCTAAAAAATATTATTCCCAGCTGGGTACGGTGGCATATGCCTGTAATCCCAGCAGTTTAAGAGGCTGAGGCAGAAGGATGGAGAGTTCAAAGCCAGCCTTAGCAAAAGCAAGGCACTAAGCAACTCAGTGAGACCCAGTCTCTAAAGAAAATACAAAATAGGGCTGGAGAGGTGGCTCAGTGGTTGAGTGCCCCTGAGTTCAATCTCCAGTACTGCCCCCAAAATGTTATTCTCAATGTGACAGTACGGGGGGGGGGGCAGACTCTTGGGGAGGTGTCATGAAGGTTGTCCATAAGAATGGACTAATGCCACTATAAAAAGGTCTTGTGAAAGTAAAAAAAAAATATCTATATAACTGCAACTGGTGTTCCAAATTTTCTTATTCAATATAGGTTTTGTGGGGCTGGGGTTGTAGCTCAGTGACAGAACGCTCGCCTAGCATGTGTGAGGCACTGGGTTCGATCCTTAGCACCGCATGTGAATAAGTAAAAAATAAAATAATTAAAAAAATACAGCTTTTGTTTTAGTTATGCTCTTTAGTGAAATAGGTAAAGCACATGGTAATAAATTATTTTTATTTTTAGATCTTGAGAGAATTAGAAGTCCATACTGTTAATGTTTGTCTAAATGAATTGTCATTTCAATAGCTCATACTTCCTTAGTTTTAAGCGATATAATGTTTATTTTAAATATTAAGATTAGTTAGGAAGCTTGAAAATATACCCCCTAAAAAGTGGCATTCATGTGTAATTCTGACATCAGTAGCATATCAAATTAACTTCCTTGAGACTAGAGAATATTTCAGATGGTTGTAGTTTTTAAATACAGTATTCTCATATATAAGAACAAATATTAATTTCTTATTCTGTCTCTTTATATTCTTTTATTTTTTTAAGCTCAAAATCTTTATTTTTATTTATATGTGGTGCTGAGAATTGAACCCAGTGCCTCACACATGCTAGGCAAACGCTCTACCACTGAGCCATAATTCCAGCCCTAAGCCCCAAATCTTAATAGCCTCAACTATGCTGAAAAATCATGGATGAGAAACTAGATGGATTACACAGGAGTTGAAGTAAAAAGTTAAAGCTCAACAAATACATGTTATGAAGGACTTATTCAGCATTATTGATACAAATAATAGTGAACTGAATATAAAGAGGAGGTATGAAGTATTAAGTTATAGGATAAAAAATTTATCATATAAATCAAACATTTATTTGGAGATGATTTTATACCAAGAAAAATTTTTCAGGAAGTAAGTTGTTTAAAGTAATTATTTTCAATAGTAAACATTAATATCTTTGTGATCAATTTTTATAATCTTTTAAAGTCGAACATAAAGGCCAAACATAATTCTATTCTAGACAATATACTTCTTTATGCATATGCCTCTTAGGCTTTGAAAAGTACAACTGTAGTTCATCAAATGTGCCCCAAGGCACAATACCATTTTACTCAGTCATTAGAAGGTTTAGCATAATTGCTTAGTATAATCCAAAGAAAATATGAGTACTGACATCAGGGACTCTCCAATTTGTTAGGCAATTGTTCTATAATTTTTGGCACCAAGATAATCCACATGTTGAAAAAGCAATTAATCACTAGTGTTAGTTATCAAGCTATGCTTTTAGCTGTTTCCTCCCAAATTTGACCTGAAATGACAGAGTTCCTGATTTTATTTTTATAATATTCTGATATGTGAGATCAAAAGTTTAAGTATACCAATGTGGTCACAGTTGACCTGAATTTCATGTTATTAATTTTCTAAAGTAAGTAGATTATAACATTATGTTTACAAAGATGAATGGTATATCAACTGCTAACATTTAGATAAAAGATTTAGAAACTTATAGATTGATTACCTCAGAAATCACCTGGTGTCCTAAAATTAGCATTTTGGCTATTGGAACTTGTATTGAAAATAGGCCAAAATGAGAACTGTATTTTCTATTTCCTAACTAATATTTTGCAAACATAATGACAGAAACACATCAATTATTAAATAGTGGATAACATAATTACCTCATCATAATTTGAGCATAATTATCTTTTAGTTATAAGGATGAGCAAAAGAGACCATCATACTATGCAGTATATTTTTTTGTCTTCAAACAAACAAACAAACAAACAGAAAACCACATTACTCACCAATATATATATCAATATATATGTGTATATATATATATATATACTCACTATATATATATTAGGTTATAGTTAAAACAATCCAGAAATACAAAAGAAACCTTAGAAACTTAATGGTCTATGTTCTGTTAAGTTTATTTAGCTACATGTGGATGCAGTGCAGACTTAGTAATATAAATGAACTCTTCTCTGCATGCATGACTTACGCGTCTGTACCTCATCAGTCACAGGACAGTTTTGGAAACTGAACCTCTGCAACATGCAGCACTTCAACTCCCAGCTTTTCTGATTCATTGTAAGGTTACTCATGCTTCTGCTCCTTTGTGTTTATTTTTAAGTGGCTGTGTTTTGGGGCAGTTTATTATTCTATTGTGCAATGTACTGATTTTTTTTTAAAGTTCGTATACCAGGTATTCATACTAAACTTGTGACAGTCTTCAGACTTGATCACTCAAAGGGAGCAAGAAATGTTTAGTGTAAGCTTTTATTTTCCAAATTCAGAAACAATGGAGCACAAATGGCTTTTCTTGGCTCTTTTTTTGTCCTTGGCAGTATTGTTGATTTCAAAATAACAACCTGAGTGGTATGCTATTGGTAGTCAATGAAAACAGGCACATCAAGATACTCATATAATTGTAAAGTATAACATAAAAGATGGTACTAAATGCCTAAAATTCTCAACAATTTATATAGAAGTTCATATTATTCAATTATTTGGAAGTAGAATCTCTATGTATTAAAACAACCTGGAAAATTTGGAACACAGTTGATTTGGGAAATCTTACTGGATCCCCTAACTGGTTTCAATCCCCATTCCATATCAACTGACTTCTTTCCATCTCTGCTAGAGCCTGGGCTTGAAGTCCTGCTCCTATTCCTTTTAAAAATTACTTGGACATTGGGATTAAATTTTTTATGACGATTGACATTTCCTGTATATTATCACCAAAGAGTTTGAGAAATTATCTATGAAAAATTTGAAACTGAACAAAAAACAGACTTCACTCAGGAAAAATGGCCTTTTCAGCTCCTGAATAGCTCAAGGCTGTAAGATAATACTTTGCAGGAAAAGGCAACAAACCTCATCTCATGACTTCAGTTTATAAATTATGACTGCAAATTGAATCTTGAGTTGCTAAAAGCTTGATGTTATAAATAGGAACATGTTTAAGAAAAGTGATCACAAAACTAATTAAAATTTCAAGATATGCTTTAAGGACATCTGCAAAAGACCTTACTTTTAAGTAACTTCATTTCAAATAAAATACAAATGTTCCCTCTGGGGCTGTTTTTGCCTAGGATGGCTGATTGAGGGGTAATTATTGGTTGTCTCTGTGGCATCCACTTAACCCATTGTGTAGTACTTAATGCATTTTGGATTACTGACCCCACTCTGAGGTCAAGGGGTAGCCTTAACTAACCAGTCATGTGCAATTGGGCATGTCACTCAAGTTAGATCAGAGTGAAGTCAGAACCTTATTTGGACACTAGTGAGCAGCTTTTCCCCTTAAGTGGATGGTGTGGTATAATACCAACTTTGGAGGAAACTACTTAAGTCCAGGTCAATATGAGGAGGGCAGAGATGAGAACCCTGACAGAAGTCTCATCCAACTTATAACTCTGAACCTTGGAGTTAGGTGAGCCAACAATTCTATTCATTTAAGCAATTTTGGCTTTGGTTACTGTTACTGATAAACACTGAGACTTCTCAAAATGAGTCCAGTGAAATTAGGACTAAAAAAATTTCTTTTCCTGGTTACTTCTCTTTGTTGTAAGAAGTATTTTCTATGTCACTGAGATATCTTAACTGATTAGTTCACCAATGTAAATGTGGATAATAGTATTCTAGCATTGGAATGAAAATTGCTAATATGCTTTCCATGGTGACTCTAATGACTCTGTACTCTTTCTGGGCAAAAATTTAAACATTTAATCATGACAGTCAGGGAAACACCAACAAGCTTGTTACTGTTCTTAGCAGGATGATTCAATACGATATTGGTGTTGCTGAAATTTTGGCATTAAATACAGATTTTGGCTATTCTTTGAGGGTAGTCATTTTTTTTTTTAAGGGCATAAAATGGAGGTGAGTTTCAGTCATGAAATTCCAAGTATACACTTTTATTTAATGAATAAAACAAGTTGGGCTGGGGTTGTGGCTCAGTGGTAGAGTGCTTCCTTAGCACGTGCCAGGCCCTGGGTTCAATCCTCAGCAACATGTAATAAATAATAATAAAGGTATTGTGTTCAACTACAACCAAAAAATAAATATTAATAAAAAAAACAAGTTCAAAAGGCTGTCCCATATACAGTATCTGTATTTAAATGCTAATGTTAGGGCTGGGGATGTGGCTCAAGTGGTAGCGCGCTTGCCTGGCATGCGTGCGGCCCGGGTTTGATCCTCAGCACCACATACAAAGATGTTGTGTCCGCCAAAAACTAAAAAATAAAAATATTAAAAATTCTAAAAAAAAAAAAAATGCTAATGTTAATTAGCTTTCTCATCTTAACCAGACTGCCTTCTTTCTGAAGCTTGTGGAAAACCTTCAGACAATTTTTTTTATTGACCTTTTTGGCAGCATGTGAAATCACTGGCTAAATTCTTTTTTTAAAGGTCCTTTTCTTTTTTTGCTCCTGTGGTCTCCTTTTCTACCCATTTAAAAAATTTGATGTTTCCATGATTCAGTCTTAGGCTCTCTATTTTTTTTTAAACAAGATTTACTTGCATTTATTATTTCCATACCAAAAACATTCCTTACATTCTCCTTTTTTAAAAAAATTAACCTAAAAATAAAGTTTTACCTTAAAATGTTACAGTAACATCAAAAATTTAATGTTCATCATCAGGCAAAGAAAACAATCAATTAGCTGTATTTGTTCATTACATTCACCTTCTCAAAAATGAGGTGGATGATTAAGATGTCATCTTAACCTTCCCATTAATCAACCAAGCTGTTTTATTAATATTATTGAATAAAGGGGAAATCATTTGAAGAATTGTGATCAGTTATTGCAGTTTTAAGAAATCCCAATAACATATATTTTTTAAACTAAAATTCAATATAGTACTTGAATTGCCTCTATGAGCTTAGCTGGTATAAATAAAATCTTGTCCGTCAGGATTTATAGGTTGTATAAAGAATAATTTTTATTTTCTCTTCATCTTGAGGCCTTATAATGTTTTGCTAGTTGGAATTTTATAAACTGCAACAATTAAAGGGGACTTTCCCCAGGTTTTCAGTGCATCTTGTAGATGCAGCTGGTTTCTGAGGCCTTTCTGACAGAGCCTATTACAGAAATGTTTACATTAGGCTCTCCATTCTTTCACTTTTTTTGGTATTGGGGATTGAATGAATCCAGGGATGATTACCACTGAACCACATCCCAAGCCCTTTTTAATATTTTATTTAGACAGGGTCTCGCTGAGTTGCTTAGGGCCTAAATTACTGAGCCTGGCTTTGAACTTGTGATCCTTCTGCCTCAGCCTCCCAACAGGCATGTGCCACTGTGTGGAGCCCCTCTACTCATTCTTTATTACATAGGTTATTTCATCTGGTCTTTACTGCCAAATCTCTATAGAGTGCTTAGAAAAAATAATGCAGAATATTTCTGCTGTTTATAACTCTTTTAACTCCCCAGTGCTATGAGGATCAACTCCAAAGGCCCCAGTAGGATCTACCTTCCTTCTATCAAATAATTATCTCTTATCTTTTATCTGTCTCCTTCTCTGGGATAACTAATCAGAAATTATCCTTCTATTGGATAGGCAGCTTCAAATCCAAAGTGATGATTGGATGTAAAGTGAGAGTTTAGTTGAAGTATTAGGCATACTAATTTCAAGCAGAACTGATTTCATTTCCTTGAAGCTTTCTGCCCCAGGCCACCTGTCCATTGTTGTATTCTCTGACCAGAATAGTAATTGCCTACCTATTACCCTTTTCTGGCTAGTCCTCCTTTCCTTCAAGTTTCACCTGAACTTTGCTAAGTCCTCTTTGGAAGAAGTGTTTCTCCCAAGAATTCACCAGCATATTTTAGTTCTCCCTTCACAATAGTATACTTATGTGCTTGTCAACTAGCCTTAGCCTCCATAGTTAAGTTCTGTGAGGACAGTGGCCATGTTTAGCTTGTTCAAGAGTAACATTGGGCCTGGTTCAGGAAAATCACTGGCAAATATTTGAATACTCTGGGCTATGTTTGTTCTGTCTCTAATAAAGTTACTTGATTTTCAGGAAAATAATCTAGGGTATGACTTGGCTAATATTTTATAGCAACATAAAAATGTTAAATTTTATTTTTACTAACAGACTGTCAAAAGAAGGTAAAGGCAAAAATCAAAAGTGGTTCTGGCCATAGTATGTCAAATGAAATGCTGAAATTCATTGATTAATTTAGATAGGCAAGATGCTTCAAAAAATAGAAAGGGTCTAATATTTTTTCTTTCATATTCAAGAGCATTAAAGGATACTAGAAAAATAATGCAGTTTCACCCACAAATGAAACAGACAATTTCATTTTATAGAGTTTTATTACAGGATGTTAATATTCAGGACATTTCAGAGCACCTTATACTTCTAATCAGATTTTTGGTAACTGGTTTTAAAAGTATTACTTGAGTATTTTTCCGCATACCAGTTTTCAGGCAAAAGTACTATCAGTGACTGTTTAAGAGATGTTAATTTGATTAAACAGTTTATCCTTAATAACCTGAGACATCAATCCATGGATGGCTTCTATGGTGGTTTTACAGCTGAAAAGAAAAGACATAATGTCACAAACTGAAAATGGTTCAAACATGCATGCACTTCTCCTCTCATGTTTATCTGTACACTTCCAATATTTTCTCAGTTTCATTCATACTCCCAAATCACACCAATCTGAAGTCTACCCTTGTAAATTTTAGACTTCTTCATGTCTTTTAACCCATTTCATTACTTACTAGAACCTTCATACAAGAATGACAATGTAAAATTTGATAAATTCTAAATTGTTAATTTTGTTACTTGTCAGCAGCTTTGGGAAAAGTTCTGTTTTAGAAGACAACTAAAATTATATATTATTACTATATTTATGAAAATATAATAACATACAATGTTATAAATTATATATTAATGACACATTAATCTGTAATTATAGGATTCTAATATTACATAAAGCCTTATCCTTTATTATTTAGAATAATTTAAAAAATAATCCTATGCTTTTCTTTTTTTGGGGGAGTACTAGGGATTGAACCCAGGGCCTCACACAAGCTAGGCAAGTGCTCTACCAGTGAGCTACATCGCCAACACTTTTTTGAGACGGCATTTTATTAAATTGCCCAGATTGGCCTTGAACTTGTGATCACCCTGCCTCAGTCTTTAAAGTGACTGGGATTATAGGTGTGTATCACAACATACAGAACTTTGAGCCTTTAATGTTTTAATATAATGTCTCCTAAATTTTTGAAGTTAAAATCTGCATATGAGAATTCTTCAAAGTCTAATATTTAATATTCAGGTACCATTCTAAGTTAAAACTAGGTTAAACTGTAAGGAATTTGAATCTTACTATTATTTTCAAATTTTGAAAGAAAAAATTAGGTGTGAGAATCTTACATATTTACTCTTACCTGTCTCTTGTAGCTTTGGCAAGTTTGTCTTCTGACTTTCGATCATGTGTTTCTAAACCTAACATGAAACTCCCTCGGCCCAGCTGAGCTTCTGACTGCTCTAACTTTTCAGACAAATCAAACACCTGACCAGTGGTATAGTCTGCATTCTGTGGAGAAAATGGCACTGTATCAGGACATAATATGAAACCCACAATTTATAACCGTCTTCACCTAAAAAACTGCTTCTAAATTTAAGCAGTTAGAACATAGATACTTTTCCTTTTACAATTTTAAGATTAAATTTGGAAATTTTCTTTTTGACCACTTAAATATAATATTTGTTGTTATGGGAGGCTTTGAAATTCACAGATCTGAATCTAGGTTCTGGTGCTGCTGCAGATTAGCTAGGAAGCCTGGGGCATGCTTCCTGGCCCTCTTCTGAAAATGGGAAAGGGTAGCAATAATTATTATATAAGACTATTGAGAAAATTAAATGAAGTTTAATATTTATATATAACACTCTTAGAATTGTCCATGGCACCTAGAAAAGGCCTAATAATTGTTAGCTAAACTTTTAGAACTAGTACTTTTGACAATATTTAAAAAACACTTGTTTTAGATTTTGATTATAAAGTTAATAGTTATCATTGAAATTTTAGAAAATGTAGAGTAATATAAAGAAGAAAATAAACCTACCTGTAATCATTGCACCCAGCTATAAATACAATTATATCTTAGAGTAATGCTATATTCTCACATGCATACCTACCATTTGGAAAACTGGTTTATATTATTTTTCTAGAAAATGACATCCTTTTTATAAAGAAAAATTTAAACAGTTACATATGTACAGTTACACTTGGTTACATTTATAATTTTTTAGTTGTAGTGTAAAATATAAAAAAATTCACAAATGCAACTTGCAAAGTATGTTACATTTCTTTCCTAAATCTTTGATAGAAGAGAATGAAGATTAATAAACAACTTGGCAGAAATAAGAACATTATCCTACTTGTTCAATTTTTAAGATGGTATAAGGGAAACAGATTTATCACCTAACATGAGAAGTTATTTGCTGTCATCACAGCTATCAGAGGGCTCTTTAAAATGTTACTTGTTCTTCTAATGATTTTACAAATTTATGATATTGTTAAAAGATACAACTATGTTCATTTTGTCTGGATGTAAGTGGTTTAGGAAATAAATACAGTTTTACACCACAGACTTGGAAAAAAACTCTAAGGCTTATAGACTACTTCATATTCAGATGATTTAGCTACTCAAGCCATGAAAATGTGGGTCACTAGAAATAGCTATTATTAAAACTATAATAAAATATACCCAATTACATTTCTCATTTCTGCTTTTTTTTAAATACCCAATTACATTTCAAATGCATAGAGAATGAACATAAGGAACTAATTTCCTAAATTAGAAAATAACTTTTTTTTTCTGGTAGCTTTTTGGTTATATGCTGTAATTAACTACTTTAGCTGGGAAAAAAAGAGAAGCTGAATACATAATTCTATATTTTTTCTTAAAATGCTATAATTATGTAAAACCACAAAAAAGGAAAAAATGAAATTTAATTGTTTCCTGATTATTAATATCCTTGCATATGCAGTACTACAATACAGGGATAGCCACAGGTCTGAGTAGGTTGATCTCTTTGCCTTTACACCAATGCTCAGACTGCTCTGGTCTTGAAGTGTTTTCACTGCTTGCCACCAGGTGTCACTTTTGGCTGCTATTAGTACATTTGCCTCTAAGGAAACAACATATATAAAGCACTTAGCAGTGTCTGGCACAAAGGAAACAATGTTTACTTACTACTCTGATCAATCTCTTCTTTCTAATATACTACTTCTGACCCCTGATGATAAGCAATAAGAACAGAAGCCTTGTCAGAACTGTGTTTACAATCATTGTAAATAGGCTTAAGTGACATTTTTCTGTATACATCAAACCAAAAAAAAAAAAAAAATCATTTATTGAGGCTTTATTATATGCCAGGTATTCCACCAATTGCTTTATATTAAGTCCTAAATTTTTCAGTATACTTAATGATGTATATAGTATTATAATTTTACACCTGAGAAAGTCTCAGTCACATTAAATAACTTTCTGAAGGTAATCAGAACTAGTAAAGAAAGTAGCAGAGCTGTTTTCAAATCCAGTTTATTTTACTCCAAACCCCATGGTTGTAATCACTATGTACACTGCACTAAATGAAACAGCCTCCCCCCGCCCCGTACTGGGAATTGAACCCAAGGCTTCATGTTTTCCAGGCAAGCACTCCTCCACTGAGCCACATCCCCAGCCAAGAAATAGCCTAGTTTTTAAAAAAAGTAAAAAACTGTTCTTAAGTTCTAAATATAGAAAAAGCTGTTAAGTAAATGTCTTCCTAAATATTTTAGATTTTAGCGATATAATCAGAAAATATTCAGTAGCTAAATATAAGTAGCTATTTTTTGCTGCTCACTATCTGTTGCTTTAAAGCAAGAGTCTTATGATCTCTCTTTCCCCATCTTACTAAGTTCCTGAAGGAGCTGCCTCCACCCCAGCCCAGCACTCACTGAATTCATTCCCTTGGCCTATACAAGGTCTAAGTAGAAGAGCATGTATCCTAAGTAAGTCAGTCAGAAACAATGAGGCTTTGCCTAAGAATAAGCAGGAGTGTGTGTATTTCTGGATTCCCCACCCCCCGCTTTTTCTTTTTTTTTTTAAAGAATTTAACCTTTATTTGTTTGTATGTGGTGCTGCTGAGGATTGAACCAAATGCCTCACCTCGCTAGGCACGCGCTCTACCAATGAGCTACAACCCCAGCCCTTGATTTCCTATTTTGAACATGACAGGGTAAGACTGGGAGATCTGAGGCTAAAGTTGCCATCTTGCTTTCACATGAAACCTGAAACTGAAACTAATCAATAAAGCTGAGAGAGAGAAAAAAGCAAGACTTTATAATATTGCTTGAATGCTCTACTCTGAGACTTAGTAACTTATATAACTTTCTTTCCTTTTTTTTTCTGGTGCTGGGGACTGAACCTAGGACCCATAGCATAAGTATGCACTCTACCAGGGAGCTATACTCCCACCATGATTCTCTTTCTTATTTCTGAGTGTCTTATTACTTGAAACCAGAGTCCAAAAGACATCTGATACAACAAATACTTGTATTTTTTCTGCTAGACATCATTTTTTTCCCACATATTTTTTTAAGTTGTAGATAGACATAATACCTTTATTTTATTTATTTTTATGTGGTACTGAGGATGGAACCCAGAGCCTCATACATGCTAGGCTACCACTGAGCCACTAACCCCAGCCCCTCTATACATCCCTTTAAGGCAAGCACAGCAGATCTCACCCTGATCTGGCCACTCTATTTGCCATTTATACTTGGTCTCTCTGACATGAGACAGACCTAAGATTTGCCTAGATTTCTGATCTAGCTCAGCAGTGCAGAATCCCATCCCAACCCTCTTGTTGTGGCCAAGTTGGGTACAGCTTTTCTGTGTAAGGGGGTTTCAAATATTAAACAGCTTTTATAGCTTATATAAAATTCAAATGCATCCCTTACAAGTAGAGTACTCACAGTAAGCAAGCTAGAAGAACTCAGTGTATTCACCCAGTATTTATTCCACAAAAGCTCAAGTAATTTGCGATCCAAAGAGGATTTGAAATATGAGACTTCTAAGGCATAGTATCTATGAAACAAAAGCACAAATTGAATAAGCAAAAAAAAAAAAAAAAAAATTCAATTGTATCATATAGAAGTCATAGCCAAATTTAAGCAAATTATACTTTATATTAAAATAGTCATGTTTTAGTTTTTAGTCTAACAATAAGAGGTAACCATGTATTCTTTTTCTTCAGGGGTGTGATTTCAAATCTTCTATCTACAAAATTTCTTTATTTTATGTTTTCCTTCTGTGAAGCCCAGAAATTTCCAAGAAGTTATTAATAATCAGACTTTCTGAATGATATGTTTGTGTTATTAAGTTCTGTAACTTCCAGCTAACAGCACATAAACTTAATGAGCTGCTTCTTTAGGATTCACTATCATTTTTGTTAGCCTTTTAGAATATACTAAAAGTGACATGTGCACTCCTCATTCTTACCTTTCTAATCCCCTGATTAGGGCCTACTACTTTTTGGAAAAGAAAACTTTAAAAGTATGTTCTAAGATACTTAAAATAATCTCTACTGCTTCCAAAGGTGCTTAATTTATAATCAGGTTGTAGCAAGGAAAATTTGGTTAATGTCTGAAGAACATACATAATTTAAATGTAACAAAATTTTAACTATCTCAGTAGGTTATGCACATTAGTGGATACAAAGAAGCACAAGAAACTTCTTTATTAGGAACTCACCATTTATACAGAAGAACTGGAATGAATCCAAAAATATTAAATATAATGAAATATGTTGAATAACAGTAACTGATGCCAAAGTGTATATGTAAAAAGAAACAATTACCAATTGAGTATTCAAGATAATGAGTACTCTTAAGAGGATGTGAAGTGGTCATTTAGAGCTAGAACCAGATGCAAAGCCCTAGGGAAAAGGTTGGACTTTAGGGTAACTCTCACAAGAGTCCACAGTGTGGGGCTGGGATTGTGGCTCAGCAGTAGAGCATTCACCTAGCGCGTGCGAGGCCCTGGGTTTGATCCTCAGCACCACATAAAAATAAATAAATAAAATAAAGGTGTTGTGTCCAACTACAACTAAAAATAAATATTACAAAAAAAAAAAAAAAAAAAGAGTCCATGGTGTGGGTATGTTGAGAACACAGAAGGCATTAGGTAGAGAGCATCATCTATGAAAGGAAACACATGTAAGGGTAATAAGTGAATTGGTTTGGCCAATTTAGCAAGAGGAGAATAATACTGTGAGGGAAACTTATAATGGCATACTGAGGTCCAGTTGCTGGAAGATGTTACGTAAAAGGTCAAGAAATTTATAATTTTTTATTCTTTAGGTACTTTGGACTCATGGAAGGTGTTTGAGTAGAGCAATGATATAGCCAAAGGGAGTTTAAGAAAGTTGATTGTGGTAATACCATTATATGCTAGAGGATAAAAAATGGACGCAGGGGTACCCACAAAGGAAGCCATTGGAGTGGGGCAGACAGGAAAAGATAAAGGCTCAGATTCTTGGGTAGTGGTGCAAAGGATAAAAGTGACATGAACACAATAAAAAAGCACCCCTGGGTTTAATCCCCAGTACCAATAAATAAATTAATAAGTAAATAAATAAATAACCTTTACTATAAGAAAAAGAAAAGCCAATAAACTGCTAATAATAACCTATCATCAAGTAATTTAGGAAATGTATGTATAATAACCTATGCAAAACGCTTATTCTTTTGATTTGGCACTATGCTTCACTGAATATTTGTCAAAAAATAAATCCATTAATTTACTTGCTCTTATTCTTTCTTATTTAGGAATCAATCCAAAGAGAATGTTTTTGAATATTCTTTTTGGTTCAAAATTCTAGGCAATTTTTGGTTCAAAACTCTAGGCTCTAGCAATGTAGGAACTAGCAAGTAGCTACTCCTCTCTGATAGGCTACTATTTCAGAATATCAAGTGGGGTACTTGTCAAAAGAAACTTATTTAAGGAAGACAAAAGAATGAACCAACAGAAAGAAAAATAGGGAAAGGTGCTGTCAGGTTACAGAAAAAAAATTAATATGAAAATATAATTGTTAATCAGAAAAATGATTAGGAGCAATTTCCTTAAACAGAAATAATTTAAATTCTTTTCAAAAGGTCAAATTAAATGCTTAATCGTAATCATTTAGGGTAGAGGTAGTTATTACAGAAATATGTCAGACATGATTGAAAACCAGAATATTTAAAAACTCAATTTTAGAAAATCTGAATTTTCGAAGAATTTCTAAACAGAAAAATAAGAGCATATGGATAGTCAAGATACTCATTAAAGTTGGGATAAGAGGTGTTTTTTAGTGCCCTCTCTTCTATGTGCCTTGCTGTTTTTTTTTTTTTAAATATTTATTTATTTATTTTAGTTGTAAGTGAACACAGAACCTTTATTTCATTTTTATGTGGTGCTGAGGATCGAACCCAGGGCCTCACGCATGCTAGGTGAGCACTCTACCTCTGAGCCAGAACCCCAAACCTGCCTTGCTGTTTTAAAAGCAAGACTACAGCAGCAAATAATTCTAATAAAATCCACATGCTCAAGGGGTCAATAATAAGGATGCAAACATATCAGATAGTGACAAGTGCTATGAAGAAAAAGAAAGCAGAGAAAGTAGACACAAAGTGACAGGAAGGTATTATTTTGAGATAGGGTGATCAATGAACATTCTCTGTTAAGGTGACTCTTAAACAGATAGTCAACAATTAAAACAGTTAGGGAGCCATATGGAAATAAGGAAGAATGTTCCAGGTAAAGGAAACAGTAAGTACTAAAGCCCTAAGGCAGAAGCCTGGGGGATACATCTGAGAAACACTAAAGAGATAAGTACTGCTAGATTGAACCATGGGTTCAGTGCTAAAGAGGTAAGTACTGCTGAACTGAACCATGGGATGGTGCTAAGAGAGGAGCCTTGAGAGAGTGTGGACGCTAGACCATATGGGGTTGTGTAGTCTATGGCAAGGCTTAAGGTTCTTATTCTATTTTTTTTAATTGCAGATGAACATGATACCTTTACTTATTTATTTATGTTCTTTACATTTTTATGTGGTGCTAAGGATGGAACCCAGTGCCTTCCACATGTGGGAGGCGAGTACTCTACCATTAAGCTACAACCCTAGCCCAAGGATCTTATTCTTGGTGAGATGGAAAATCATTCTGAGAAGAAACACAGTCTGACATTTTAGTTTGCCTGAGAAAACAATTTTAAGAGGCAAAATGTATATGCAGTATTAGTTGTGGCTTGGATGAAGGTGACAGGTGATAAGATATATTTAAAAGGTAAAGAAAACTAATTTCACTAGCTTCTTCAACATTAAAATAAAAACCAAAGGCCCAATATTTTGTCTGATAAGTGGATGCTGATCCATAATGATGGTGCAGGGGGAGGAAGAATGGAGGAACTTTGGGGGGTGGGCAAAGAATGGAGGAACTTTGGATTGAGTAGAGGGGAGGGAGAGAAGGAGAGGGAGATGTGGGGGAAAGATGGTGGAATGAGACATACAATATTAACATATGTACAGGTATAACTGCATGAATGATGTGACTCTACATCATGTACAACCAGAGAAATGAAAAGTTGTGTTCCATTTGTGTAAAAAATGGGATCATGGCTCAGTGAAAGAGCACTTGCCTCATAAGTGTGAGGCACTGGGTTTGATTCTCAGCACTGTATATAAATAAATGAATAAAAGTCCATCAACACTAAAAAAATTAATAAAAATTTTTAACATTATCCTAAATCTTCATTTTAAACTATTATTTCAAAACGTGTTATATTATGAAATGCATTTTTGTGAGTCTTTTTCTCATCCGTAAAACAAAGGGCTTGGACTGGATGATCTCTGAGGTTTCCTGTGATTTTGGATTCAGATATATTTTTTTAGTTACTTACTGTTTGCAATGTACACCAAAGTCTTCTATTTTGTTGAGTGGAATAGTCTGGTATTCAGAAGGTCCTTCATCAGGAGGTTTGTAGCCCTAAACAAAAATAATAACAGAAGATTAAAAAACAAAATAAAATAAAAACCCAAGATAAACTGTTTTTTTTCTCTGCAGCTTTTTATTTATAGGAGCATTAATTTTGGGGAGACGAATATTCAAAATAAATACTCTTAAAAAAAATATATATATATATAGCTTCTACTTTCTCCAACCCCACTTTCTGGCAATAGGCTGGATTTGGTTTATAGATTAATTTTTTTTTTTGACCTTAGGAGATATATACCTATGCATTATCTACTGCAGACTACAAGCTTCCTCCAGAGGAGGGAACTGTCGCTTGCTGTTTCTCTAGTGCCTGTCAGAATGCCATTGTCACTCAAATACTATTAAATAAAGATTACTGACTGGGCGTGGTGGTATACACCTGTAATACCAGTGACTTAAGACGCAGAGGCAGAGGGATTGCAAGTTCAAAGCCAACCTCACCAAAAACAAAGTGCTAAGAAACTCAGTGAGACCCTGTCTCTAAATAAAATATTAAAAAGGGCTGGGGAATGTAACTCAGTGGTTGAGTGCCCCTGAGTTCAATCCTTGATTATCCCCGCTCCCATATAAAGACTGTTTTTCCAGTAAAATTGATAACAAATAACAAATGTATTTTCTTTTTTAAGAGTCAGTTTGTGGTAGTTTGCTACTTGAAACAAACTATTTTAGGACAGAGATACTAGTCACAGCATATCCTTAAAAATAAGCGAAATATTTGGAGTTTAAAAAATTATGACTTAGGGCTGGGACTTTGGTTCAGCAGTAGCACACTTGCCTGGCATGTGTGAGGCACTGGGTTTGATTCTCAGCACCACGTATAAATAAATAAAATAAAGATCTATCAACAACTGAGAGGAAAAAAAAAGACTTATACTATAATCCCAGCAGCTTGGGAGGCTGAGACACAAAGATAGCAAGTTCAAAGCCAGACTTGGTAACAGCGAGTTGCTAAGCAACTCAGTGAGACCCTGTCTCTAAATAAAATACAAAATAGGGCTGGGGATGCGGCTCAGTAACTAAGTGCTCAAGAATTCAATCCCTGGTACTCAAAAAAGAAAAAAACAAATTATGACTTATAATTTTTAAAAATTACCTTTGGGTATGTCCTAAAGGCTCCAAGATTCACTTTTCCTGCAGATATTGTTCTTGTTGGATCAATCTACAAGAAGGATATATTTAACATCTGTCAATACAAATCATTATATACTTCTATTTATTAAAATATTATAAATCTAGAAATACATATGTAACGCTATGCACATACACAATAAATGACCAAACAATATGAAAAAAATAACCAAACCAGAAAGTTTTTTTGAAATGGTTAAACATAGGAATTCCTCACAGGAAATTTAGAGATTACATTTAGTTGACATCATTTAGGATTATTATTTGAGAATTTGCTCATCACTTTTTAAAGGGCTTTTTTTTTTTTCCTTTTAGCATTTCCTGCTTACTCTAGTCAAAGAACACTGATGGAATACCTCTGATGAGCTGGGTGCTGAGACATGTGTGCTGATTACCCTCATCTTTTGTGGGTAGGGTGTGAGTTATAGAGATTAAGTAACTTGCTCAAAGCCCCAGTTTTATTAAGAGGTAGAATTCTGATTCAAGTCTTTACAGATTGACACCAGAGCTTTTGCTCTTTACTATACTGTTTCAAGTCTTGTTTTAGTAAATGTTCATGAAGAACTTAATTAAAACTGGTTTAAAAGTACTTACTACCACTGCTACGAATGGTTCTTGGAACTGCTGGTTAAGCATCTGTGTACTAACATCAATCCCAGAAAGCCAGCAGCCATAGCCAGGGTGGCTATGGTACCAGCCAATTGCATTTTCAAGGCGACCAACCTAACAAATGAAGAGGACAAAGGAGCTTGAGATTTCTGTTTAATTTTCAAGACATTTATTATTTGTTTTATGTAGCACTGCAGTAAACATCAAGCAAAATAATTCTTAGAATATATTGCTTTTGTTAAAAAAGGAGTTATTTGAATAGGTAATATGTGTACAAAGCACAAAACTAACAAAGTACAAGAACAATAAAGGTATTCAGTCTCCTTCCCATCTCTTTTACTTCAGCTGATTTCTACCCCTGTTGCCTACTGCTTACATAGCCTTATAGAGATATTTTTACATACATGTAGTAAATTAATAAACACAGTGACACACAATAGCATGCCATATACAGTGTTTTATACTTTGCTTTTTTACTCAACAAATTATTCTAGGGTTTGCTCTATATAAGTAAATACATAGATAGCTATTTTTTTTAAAGGCTGCCTAAGAAGAATGTACCATCATTTATTTAACTGGTTTTATATTCATGAATATTTAGGTTGTTTCCAAACTTTTTGATTTTTGGTGTTGGGGACTAAACTCAGGCTTTATGCATGCTAAGTATGCACTCTACCACAGAGGTACATTCTCAGCACCCAGACTTTTTTTTTTTTAATTTTTAATATTTATTTATTTATTTTAGTTTTCGGTGGACACAACATCTTTGTTTGTATGTGGTGCTGAGGATCGAACCCGGGCCGCACGCATGCCAGGCTAGCGCACTACCGCTTGAGCCACATCCCCAGCCCCCAGACTTATTTTTTAGGTTCTGGGGATTGAACCCAGGGGTGCTTAACCATTGAGTCACATCCCTAGCGCCCCCTGCCTTTTTTTTTTTAATTTAAAATTTGAGACAGGTTCTTGCAAATTACTTAGCAGCTAAGACTAGCCTTGAATTTGTGATCCTCTTGCCTCATCCTCCCAAGTTGCTGGGATTAGAGGAGTGTGCCACCATGCCTGGCTCAGACTTTTGATTTTAAACACACATCTGATAATGAATGAGAAATTATTTTGTGTGGGGGGTCTATGCTCTAAATCCTTTTTTTCCTCCAGTGCTGGGGATCAAATCCAGGACTCTGAGCATTCTAGGAAAGTGCTTTACTACTGAGCTACACCCTCAGTCCCCATAGTATAAATCTTATCATGCTTCTAATCTTATATCATTTTATATAGAAATCGTTGAATTTAAAATATAAAATTTAATGTAAAGAAATAATTTTCAGTTTAGTAACTCAAAAATCACCTTGAGACTCTGTAGGGACTAAACTTTAAGAAAACATTTTTACCTGTTTGGCGTTTTCTATGTATGCAGCCATGTACTCATATGCAGCAGCCTGAGCATTTACTCGGGTTTCAGTGCCCTCTACAGGCAAAGCAAAACTGTCCATAATGATCATGGTTTCACCGTCCACCTTTCCTAGCATCAAACCCATCACTTCCAAGTTGCCTCCTGATCTGGCATGCATCACCATTTTTAGTAGAGCCAAAGCTGAGATTTTGCAGTATTTAAAGTAATGGTGACTACAAAACAAAATCATGGTGTAATTAATTTTCTTATATAAAGTACAATTTCAAAAGACAGTTTTTGTGAAGATAACAAATACTGAAGGGATTTACAGAAATGAATGTGGGAAGAAAAAGGAAGTAGAAAAGGAGTTTCTACAGGGCACTAGAAATAATAAACAGGTCATAGTCCTGTACAGTATTCCCCTGTGGGGGAGTCTGAAATAGTTTTTAAATACGTTTAAGAGGGAAAAACATACTTTGAGTAGGCTTTTTCTCCCTTGACTTGGAATCAGCATATTTCTGATTCTGACTCTAGTTGGAATGGTTGTGTCTAACCCTTCTCAGGTGTACCTTCTAGCCTAATGATTATGAACTCGGACTCTAACATCTACCCTAATTTTGGCACTGCCATGCTCTAGCTGTGGTGCTGTGCCAACCATTTAATGTTTGTGCTTCAGTTTTCTTATTTGTATTTCATAGTTGTTAGGATGAAAAAAAGTATATAAAAATACTCAACTTAGTGCCTGACATATACTAAAACCTTAAGTGCTGTTACTAGCATTGTGGTACTCTTGAATAGTTTGTTGAAAGGTGTGGTCTCCCTCTGTGATATCAGCCTCAAAATCAAAACATAGCCCTAGTGTCCCTACTTCTCCTATGACCACTATTCTAGAGTTTGTCATCATTGGATATGAATAAATTCTTGAATAAAAAATATTTTGATATCGCTGATGCAGCTGAAGACAGCTGAAATGAGTATAAGAACCACCATGAGACAAGCTGATATTTCCAAATAAACTACATCTACCTAAAATAGAAGATCCTGCCATAGGAGTAAGGAGATAATCAGGCAATCTAACCAGATTGTACAGAGCAGTAAATGTAAATGTTTCTTAAGAAGACTTTGAAGATGCCTGCTCCAAGAAAACAACCAAGTTTAATTCCCAACCTTTGCCAGATTTCAACAACAAGATGAAAGATATGGAGACCTGGTATTGGAAGTCAAGACATAAAATTTTGACTCCACCCTTTACTGGGAAAAAGGGGGGGGGATAATAGTTAATGTGCTCCCATTACATAATTCTAGATCCTTTTAATTTATCAATTCATCTAATCTTCATGACATCACTAATAGGTAGGTTTTATTTCTATATTATAGATAAATGAAGATGGATAAGTTAGTTTCCTAAGGTCAACTAGTTACGTGGCAATTGTGAGATTTGGTCTTAGGTCTATTGCTCATTTAAGAGTTCACTACCTCAGTGTGACCAAGAAGTAAGTTTCTTATGTATTTTCTTATTTGCAAAAAAGGAATGAAAATACAGTATTGAGTTGTCATGCATATTAAATGACATGAAAATCCCTAGCTCAGTGCCTGGCTCATGTTAAATTCTCAATAAACACTACTAAAATTGAATACGTGGACAATTAGCTAACTCTGAAAAAAACTGTGAGGCTGATAAAGTATGTTCTGCTGTTGACCACATTTCTCCTATCTCCTCATAGATCGGGCCCTTTGTGGTCTTTTTTACTCTCTCCCTAATACAGTGGGGTAAAGAACCCTTTCCTGACTTGTCATTATTTCCAGGGACACATGGATTTTAGTAAGAAGCAAAGAGCCTTAAGCTCTATTTTTATAAATAGTGGCTTAGGTGAACTGGTGAAGCAACATTTTAGAGACTGGGTAGAGACGGTGTGTCTCTGAAATAATTACCAGCAATCAAAAACGATATTATAGGTCTCTTTTCATTTTTGAGACCCTTGTCCTGGTAACTTGATTTCAGCTGCAATCCCCAGTTTGGGATCAGCTGAAGGCCCCAAAAAGATGCATGATGACACCTGGTTCAAGGTAGAGTGTATAGCATATGTGAAAAGATGTTGAAAAGTGTCAATTTAAAGCACCGCTTGTTCTTCATTTACATCCTCTGGTAGTAAATGCATTAAAGAAAGGAGAGTCAAATAGCCCCTCGAGGAGAGGCTTAGGCCTCACTAAGAAGGATAAAGATAGATACAAAGCTCTCGTTCTATTCTCCACTCTCCCGTAAAAAAACAAAACAAGCTCTCCACCCGCTTCGACTCCCACTCTCCCTGGGTCTCTTAAATTCCCGCCATCCCGTCCCTCCCCTGCGTCTCGCCAGGGACCTCCTCACTCCTTAGTCCAGGGTTTCGCCGCCAGGATTTCTTGCTGCTGTTTTTTGTCGTATTTGTAGATTTCATCGATACTCTGGGCTTCTTGCATGTTGTTGGCCAATTCCCAGGTTTTCTGGGCCATACCGCTCCCGGACGCCGCCATCGCCGAGGAATCGGAGAAGTTGTCACTTCCACAACCAAAACGCAACTTTATTTCACTGGGTTTCCAGGTGTGGGCTTCAGACCTTCCCCACCACGGGTGCAAATTCTTACTAGACTCTCGGGGCATCCATGACACATAACACCGGAGGTGAGGTTGGCACATACCATTCGGAATGGCAGGGGAGACAAGTGTCTCTTTTGAAACACGACTATGTAAAAAGCGATTACTTTAAAAATTATGGAGAGAGGAAGTCTTGTGGTTGAAAGTAGAAGTTACTTTCTTGGAAAACTGTGTGAATTATGTGTGAATTAGGACAAAAACAATGATTCTATTTGAGAATGGTACAGCCTTCCTCACCGGAAGAAGGGCTTGTAACGTTATGCCAGAAACTGGATTTGGCCGTCTCAGTTCTATTGCGCAGGCTCGGCCTCCGACATAGGAAATGTGGGTGGAGCTTTAAGCTGGGAAGCTGGTGAAAGTGTTTTTGTGTGGGGGTAAGGTACCTTAAGTGAAATAAGTTCTTTGAAAGACTGAAAAATAAGAATGCCTTTGAAAAACGAAATGGAAGTAGTTCTGGATTCTAGTTCTGGAGAGGAAAGACAAACATGTCATTATGTTTTAAGATGATTCACTGCACATGCGTAAAATTTTATGGGCTCGAAAAATCCCCCGGCCCCTCGCTTTTAGATGAGCTTTCGCTAGTGATCGAAGGAGGTAATGAAAACGCATGGATTTCTAAAGTCATGTTTTTTTTTTTTTTTTCACGTGTTTAGAAAACTTTATAAATTGTGATCTATTGGTGTTCTGAAAATGTCCAGTACTTAATCTTTTTAGTATTGGGGATTGAACCTAGGGGCTCTTTCCCTCCAGCTACCACCCCAGTCCTTTTTATTTTTCACTTTGAGACAGGTTCTCTCTGAGTTGCTGAGGGTCTTGCTAGCATGCTGAGGACTGGCCAAATTTGGGAGTCTGTGATTCAGGAAGGTCTTCCCACGCGCATGCAGCACCATGCAGGCTTCCAGTTTTCCTAGTTTTTGTTATAGGTTACAGTTTGGTCTTTAACAGCATTACGAATTACCTTTGTCCCCGGGTAGAATTAATCTGACCAACCTTTTTTGTTTCCTACAGCAGCTAATAGAAAGCTTGTTTAGTTTGTTAGTTTGTTTTAGGTATTGTACTCTCATCCCTCCATCAACGCTAGATTCTGAGTTTCAAGACGTGGTCTAGGTCTGTGTTCATTGTTTTATCACTAACTACTAGGATGTTTTGGATACAAATTTTGCTGGGAAAAAGCATCACAGCTATTCATAACGGGATCCTTTTATACCTCTCCAGCTTCTTTTAGTACCCACTGAAGCTTTTCATTCCGTCAATGCCAGTACCTTCTCTTTGGCTTAGCAATATAGTTGTGTTCAGCATTGTTTGAAATGCTCTTCCTTTTCTGTTTGGGAGATGATATTAATCTTTAAAACAACTTAGAGATCTCAATCTAGGAACTCTTTCTTTCCAGTAACCATTTTAATCACAGTGACTTTACGTCTCTGTAGTTGCTTCTATAACTGCTTTGTAAGGTATTTGTTTACATGGAGGTTTTCCTTTTTACTGTACGCTTTGCGTTGTATCCGCCACTTCTGTTGTGTGATGTGTGGTGGATAGTTGAAAACAAAATTGACTTTACATCGCAGCCTGAGGTTTTGACATTTTAAAATCACCTTTTGAAAGTAAGTCAGGATAAATTAGGGTCCTATGATACATTAATACCATTAGTTCCACTCTCCTGGGAAGCTAGATATCTCTTTTCTAGTCATACATGTAGCCAGTCAGGATTGGAGTGAACTATGTTGCATGTTGAAAGCCCAGGACACGACGTTTACCACCTGGAGTAGGACTAAATCCTTGGAAAGCTATGTCAAGAGTTTTCCTCTCTCTGCCTTTCAGACACTGATACTGTTCCTTGACCTGACTAGCTAACTCATGGAGTAGGGGAAGGGTGGTTTAGAGAGGCTGTAATCGATTTAGTCTTGGAAGTGGCGCCCACGGTTTAACAGACCCTGAGCATAGCAGGGGAACCTTGATGGCATTGTCTGCAGCCAGGGTACAGGCAAGCCTTGCGAACATCCAGCGGGTTGTGCGGCCTCCGGGACGGCAGGGGGCGACCTCGGCCGCGCGGTGTGCCCCTGCGGCGCCAGTGGAGGCAGGGCCACGCATGGCAGTTGGCGAAAGGCGTGAGGAGGGCTGGGCCAGAGAGGCGGAGCCTGGGTCAGGCGGCCTGTCACACAGTTCCCGCGCCGGGTGGTCGCCGCCGCTTCTTTGGTCTACTGAGAGCCTCGCTGGAGCGTTGTGCGTCTACCCGGACGCGAGCCCGCTCTCCTGAGTAAGAGTTCTTCGGCTGCGGGTGGAGAGCAGGCCCGGCGGGGTGTGACTGACCTGGGATGGGGTGAGAGGGTTCCAGGGCTAGGTTCGCGGCTCCGGGGGGCGGAGGTCGCGTGGCAGCCTGCTGTCGAAGCCAAAGTTACTGGGGCTGGGGTGGGAGTTTCTTTCCGGGTAGGGGTCTCGAACCTGCTGGGTGGGACGGGGGAGGTGATCCTAGTTACATATATGGGGGTTTGGGGTCTCGCGGCCGCCAGGCGGGGCGGCGGTGACGGGGTCTGGGGTGTTGGGGGCGGGGGTTCCCTCACGGTGTGTCTTGTGGCTATTGGGCGGGGGTGGTGCTCGAGTTACCGGGCCCCCCTTCTTGCTGGTGGCAGCCGGTCAGGGGGCGGTACCCAGGTTACAGGGGCGGGGGTTCCCTGTGGGTGAGGGGCTCGCAGATGTCGGGGGCGGGGCGATGCCCCGCCTACGTGGTCCAAATTCCTGAGCCCTCACCGAGCCCTCGCGGTTGCCACCGCTGCCGCCTCAGGTGTTGTTGCCAGCCTGTTGTCTGGCAACGCATTGACGCTTTCTAAATAGTCAGCCACCCCTAGCACCTGGAGACAAACTGTGCTAAGCCTTTGCTCCCGTGCATCTTCCCTCCTTGGAGGCCCGGCCTCCTGAGTTCTGCTGAACTTCCCTGGGCGCCTTTCCTCCTCCGGGCTGGGCTGGCTAATGTTTAACGTTAGAGTGCTTGTGCGCCAAGGCACTGTTCCCAGAGCTTTGCAAGTAAAACTTAATCTTCACCATATCCCTGTGAGGTTGGTGCTATTATTATCACCTCCACCTCCCTCACCCCCATGTTTGCTGGGCAGCTTGAGCTTGAACCTTTTCTGATTGTAGTATTCTATATGGAAATTGAATACAGTTTTCATTCAATGCTAGCAGTGGGACTCATCTTTTGAGAGAGGCTGGCCATCAAAGATTATAGAATTAAGAAGCTTAACCAGGATTTCGGGGAAGACCAAATTCTGAAGTAAGCTACCATCCAGTTTTCAAATGCAAGATGCCTAAAAAGGTTGTAAAAGCAACTTTAAATAGATAAATATGAGTTTGTAAAAAGCCTCATTTATCCTGAGAAGTTCTTGTTTTCACTGTGAAAGAATGGCTTTCTCGTTGACAAGTAATAAAGGAATCTGGTGGAAACCAGTAAGATGCTTTCTTCATATCATTCTTCTCTGACTTTCTGGTGGTTAAATATCTGCCGAAATGCTCCACAGGGAGGACATTTTGGATCTCTTGCAGCACTGATGAATTGGGAGGGAACACTTGTGAGTTTACACATCAGGTTATCTTTTTGATATCATTCTGACATACTTTGTGATATACCTCCCTGAGTAGTAAGCAAAGTTGTTTGAGCAAGTGTTTTAGCAATTTTGTGTAACCCAAAGGCTATGTAATATATGCTACTGACTTATTCATGTTGAAATGATAATGAAATTTACTAATGTAAATTTATAATACATCATTAATATATTCTAAAAGACTTCAAAATGGTTTTATGTATTTATTCTCTTTGTATCCTGTCCTGCAGCTTCCCTTTTTGTCCCCAGCAGCATGGCATTTACTTCATAAAACATTGAGAGGGATTTGTCAAAATTTGAGTGTGCCCATGGAAGTAAATTACTCATGTGAATGTCATCTGCCAGAAGAAAAAGATTGAGAACCTTTCATTTGGTGGAAAGATCCTTGGTAGATAAGTGAGAAACATTGTCCTGGTCACCTCTTTTATCTAGAGCTTTTTCACAGTGTCTGTTCTTACCTGACATGCCTAAATGGTATCATTCCCTGAGAATCTTTGGTTCTGTTTTCATACTGTAGGGTCTCTTTTGTCAGGCAACCTTTTTTTTTCCCAGTGTAGTTTTGCAAATCAAAACTGCATTGAGATTCTATCTCACCTCTGGCAGGATGATGGTGATATTATTATTTTAATTTTTTTTTATTATAATGGTACCTATTAATTGTGCAAAATAATGGTATTTAATACATGCATATAATTCACTTTGATTGTATTCATCATCTCTATCTCCCACCCTTCCTAAACAGTCCCCTTTCTGCTTTCATCCCCCACCCCTCTCTGATAGTACATATGAGAAAAAACATGACACTTAATTTTCAGAGTCTGGTTTGTTTCTCTTAACATTACCATTTTTCAGTTCCATCCATTTTCCTGCATATGACATGATTTTATTCTCCTTTATGTGGATGTACACACATCCACTGTATACATATACCACATTTTCTTTATACATTCATTTGTTAATGGGCATTCAGGCTGATTCTGTAACTTGTCTGTTGTGACTAGTGCCTTGATAAACATGGGTATGCATGTATTGACTTTGATTGTTGCAGATATATACCCAGGAGTGGTATAGCTGGATTATATGATAGTTCTATTTTTAGTTTTTTGAGGACCTTGTTACTGTATTCCACAGTGGCTGTACTAATTTACATTCTCATCAACAGCATTTAAGGGCTCCTTTTTCCCTAAATTCTCACCAGCATTTATTTTTTTCTTGATAATGGACTTTCTGACTTGGGTAAGTTGGAATGTCAGAGTAGTTTTTGATTTGTCTTTCCTTGATGGCTAAAGATGTCAACCATTTTTTCATGTGATTTATTGGCCATTTTTACTTCTTTTGAAAAGTGTCTGTTCAGTTCTTTTGGTCATTTATTAATTGAATTGCTTTTCTGTTAAATTTTTTGACTTCTTATATTCTGGCTATTCTCTTTCACATGAATAGTTGGCAAAGATTTTCTACCATTCCTTTGGCTATCCCTTCACACTGTTGATTGTTTTCTTTGCTGTGTAGAACTTTTTAAATTTTGTGTAATCCCATTTGTCAATTCTTGCTATTATTTCTTGAGTTATTTGAGTCATGTTCAGAAAATCATTGCCTATACCTGAAAACTGAAGTGTTTTCCTGTAGCACTTTCAGTTTCAAGTCTTACAATAAGGTCTTTGATTCTTTTTTTTTTTTTTAACTTTTTTAGTTGTTAATGTACCTTTTATTTTTTTTTACATGTGGTGCTGAGGTTTGAACCCAGTGCCTCACACATGCTAGGCAAGCGCTCTACCGCTGAACTACAACCCCAGACCAAGGTCTTTGATTAATTTTGAGTTGATTTTTATACAGTGAGGGATGGGGATCGTTTTAATATTCTACAGATGTAATTCTAATTTTCCCAGCATCATTTTCTGCAGAGGCTGTCTTTTCTCCAACATGTGTTTTGGTTCTTTTGTGGGGAATTAGATAGTTGTAGAGGATTCTTATTTCATTGGTTCATGTGTTTATTATGCCAATACCATGCTCTTTTTGTTTTGTTATAACACATCTATAGCATATTTTGAAATTGGGTATTGTGATGCCTCTGATCTTATACTTTTTGTTCTGGATTGCTTTGGCAACTTGGGAATTTTATGTTTCATATGAATTTTGGGATCTTTTTCAAGTTCTCTAAATAATATCATTGGTATTTTAATGGGGATTGTATTGAATCTGTAGGTTGCTTTTGCTCGTATGACCATTTTAACAATCCACGAATATGGAAGGTCTTTACATCTTCTAGTGTCTTTAGTTTCTTTCTTCAGTGTTTTATAATTTTCATCATAGAGGTCTTTCACCTACTTAAGTTTATTTCTGGATATTTTATTATTAATATTTTTGCAGCCATTTCCTCTTGATTTTTTTCTCATTAAGTTCATTGTTGATGTATAGGAAGCTACTGATTTTTTGTATATTCAGTTTGTGGTGTATTACATTTATGTTGAACATATTTGCATATGTTAATCCAGACAGCTAGTCTTCATTTTTTTTAAATTGAAGAATTCAGACCATGAATATTCAGGATTATTATTGAAAGACATGTACTAGTTCCTGTTATTTTATTGTTTTTCTTCTGAGACTTCTGTGTTCAGTTCTTCCTTATTTACCTTAAGGGGTTTGATGGTTTACTGATAATCATATTTGCTTTGTTTTTCTTCTAGTGAGATTTATTCTTTCATGTGCTCTTGAGGTTGTATTTTCTTGCTTTCTCAGCTGGGTATATGATTCCTTTGAGTGTCTTCTGTAATGCTGGTTTAATGACCATGAATTCTTTTAGTTTATAAAAGAATTATTTAGTTTATAAAATAATTCTTTAGTTTATTTCTTGGGAAATCTTTATTTCTTCAATTCTAAAAGATAACTTTGTCGGATATAATAATAATCTAGGCTGGCAGTTATTTTCTTTTAGGGCTTGAAATGTATCATTTCATGCCTTCCTGGGTGTTTAGAGTTTTGGCTAAGAAATCATTTTGTTTTGATGGTTTTGCCTTGATAAGTGACTTGGTGTTTTTCTCTTAGAGCTTTTAATATTTTTTCTTCTCTATTTTTAGCATTTTAAATACATATTATGTTCTGAAGAGATTCTGTTTTGGTTATTTGGGGTTCTAAATGCCTCTAGTACCTGGATGTTCATATCATTCCCCAGATTTGGGAAACATTTCTTCTATTATTTCACTGAGTAGGTTTTCTGTGCTATTAGCCTGTAGTTCTGCTCCTTCCTCTAGATCTATGAGTCTTAAGTGTGTTCTTTTAATTTGCCCAGAGTATGTTTTACTCATAGTTTCTTATTTTCTTTTTACTTAAATTACTGTCTAAATGAGGCCAGTCCCAGGTATAAAACTTATGTACCAGCTCGCTATGCAGAGCCCAAGTCTCTTGTCTGCTCAGACTGCATATTTGCAGGGTGGCAGACTGTACTCCTGGAGATATTTCAACCTGCTGAAGGTGCACTACTCCCTGCTGTGCCACCTCGGAGCTCAGTGTTAATGTACTCTTATTCTAAATATCATTATTGCTGGGTTTCACATGGTCACTAACTCTCCACAATTGCACTTCAGTGTTTTCCTATGGGTCCCCCACCTCAACATGCAGCTGCATACCATTCTTGTTTTAGTTCAACCTCATGGAGCAGCAAGTAAGTCTGACTGTTTCCAATCTGCCATCTTCCTCTTTCTAATATCTCTGATGATCAAATACTGCCAAATCTTTATGTCCAGACTGGATTCTGTTCTGAGTTCCCTGTGTATTCAGTTTTCTTGATATGTCCACTGGATCCATTAGGGGTACGTATGTCATATCCAAATCTTAAACTCCAGTCTGGCTAGACTGTGAGTCTCTGTGACAAGGGACATTAGCTAATCTCAACTTGAAGGCAAGGGTCATGCTTTATTCTTTTTATCCTCCCAGCATACAGCATAATGACCCGCTTTAGGAGTGTAGAGGGGAGAAAATGTGTACTTTATTCCTTCAGAGGGATAATGATAGGAGCCACATCCCACCTCCCCACCTTTGTGATTGATGAAATTGGGAGAAGGAATTGGATATATTCAGTTTCTCTTCTGGGTCCTTCTATTTATGATTTCCCTAGACTTAGCAGAATGGTAAGTTATGATCTGCTTATATTTTTATCTATATTATAAGCAGTTCCTACAATTTAGAGATGATGGTTTGGATTATGATAACCTAGTATCAATTTTTGGTGATTTAAATTCTAGCATACCATTTTTGTGGTATTGGGGATTGAATCCAGTGTTTCACACATGCTAGGCAAGTGCTCTACCAGTGAGCGACGTCCCCCTACCCAAATTTCAGCATACTTTAAGCTTGGAAGCTGCTTCTTTCTTTCTTTCTCTCTCTCTGCTTCTTTCTTTCTTTCTTCTCTCTCTCTCTTTCTTTCTTTCCCAGAGCCTCAAGCATCTTAAACATGTGCTCTACTGCTGAGCTACATCCCCCCAGCCTTGAGACTTTTTTTTTTTCTCAAAAGGTAAATATGTTTATACTTACAAAGACTATGGCAATATAGCAGTAATTGATAAGATAACTGATGTGTTGATTTCTAAGTGTCAGATTCTGTGTTTGGCATTTTGAAACATTTTCCTTTTTACTTCATAACTCTGGAATAGGTAATATTTCATCTTTATAGATGAGGAAGTACTCTTAGGTGTAGAGAGGCTAAGGAATATATTTGACATCAGTCATATAGAATTATGTGAAATGTATTTCAAATCTTAGTCTTTCAGTGAAACTGAAAACTGTTATGTACATATAGTGTATATATCTACTGAGGGGAAAAGACCTGTGTAAAATAAATAGTTGTGAGTGATTTTACATTGTAGGGTGTCAGGAAGATTAAGAATCCTTTTAGGTTTCTTTCAGCTGATTTCTCTTGAAACTTAATTTTACTGTATTTTGTATTATTGAAGGATATATCCATCAACCCAGTCTGTTATTCACTAAGTAATTTAGGAATAAATTTTATAGTTGAAGTAGTTTTATGTAAGTTTTTACATGCTCTTATGAATAAGAAAGAGAAATAGTTATGACAGCTGGAAGTTGGCCGGGGCCTTGGTGTTGCTAGGAACTGGTCTGGTACTTAAAGTAACTTGGTATCCTGATGAAGATATACAGTTGTACAGAACATCAACATCAGATAAGACTACTCTGTGCCTGTGATGGTTCAAGACAAATATTCCATGTCCAAATACATAAACATTGTCTAAGCCACAAAATTCCAAACATCGCTTCTCCCAGCTGATAGGAATGACTTCTTCTTCTTCTTCTTTTTTTTTTTAAAGCCAGTTACAGCTTTAGCCTAACGTATAGTTAAGTGTTATTAAGATGTCCAATTATAGAATTACTCCCACTTGCTGACAATAGAGCTCTGCTTCTTTAAACCTTCTTGTAAATCACTCAACACAAGCCCCAATCATATAAGTCTTTTTCAGTACCTGCTTACACAGATACCCGGGTGTTGCTTATGGTGTATGTTCTTTTGCATTTCTCAATGTGGCAAGTTGTTAATTCAGCTTATTTAACTATAGTGGTCTTTCCCCAGCACCACCCAAAAAACAAAGATATTGAACTTTGACCCTTCCAATTCCCAAAAATCGAATTTAAATGGTTCATAGACTTTTTAAAACTGTAAAAAAAAAAAAAATCTAAAAGAAAACAGAAGAACCTATTTGTGATCTTGGGTTAGGTAAAGGAATCATAGCTATGACATAAAAACACAATGAATTGATTAAAAATTGAAAAAAATTCATAAATTGGGCTTGATAAAAATTAAACACTTTAACTGTTAAGGTATCATTAAGAAGACTTAACAGACCAAAGACTGGGAGAAAATATTTACAAAACATTATTGATAATGGATTTATATTTCTGTAGTATATGAGAAGAAATCTTATAACTCAATACTAAGAAAACAACCTCATTTAAAAATGGGCAGGAGATTTGAATAGATACAGTCCCAGTGATATGTGCTTATATGAATGGCAAATAGACACACTAAATTCAAATTAAAACCAAATATACATACTACTGTCTACTCAGTAGAATGACTAAGATCAAAAAGAATGGAAGTAACAAGCCTTGGTTAAGATGTGTAGAAATTGCAACCATTTCACATGACTGGAATTTAAAATGATATAGCCCCTATACTTTGAGGAATAGTTTATCTGTTCCTCAAAATGTTAAACAGTTCATATGACCCAGAAATTCTATGTATTTGTAGAAAAAAATTGAAAACATGTTCACATAAAAACCTGTACATGAGTGTTCATAGTAGTGTTTCTACAAATAGCCCCCAAATGGAAACAACTCAAATATCCAGCAACAGGTGAATAAAGTGTTGTGTTTCCATACAATGGACTATGACTTTAATAATAAAAAACAACAAACTATTTAAGATAGAAGCTACAAAGTTATCTCAGAAATACTAAGTGGAAGAAGCTAGATACAAAAGACTACATGTTCCATAAGATCCTTTTGTATGAAATTTCCAGATTAGTCAAAACTATAGAGAAAAAAGAACAATTTCCTGTTGGGGGTAAGAGTGAGGAGTGACTGCAAAGGAGAATGGGGGAACTTCTTGGGGTGATGGAAACATGAAACATGATTGTGGTGATACTTGAACAACTGTATGAATTTACTAAAAGATATTGGAACTGTTCACTAAAATGTGAATTTTATGGTATATAAATTATTTCTCACTTAAGACAACAGCTTATGAACTTAAAAACAGTGCTAGGATTTATTGAAAAAAATGGGGCTGGGGTTGTGGCCTCACACATGTGGGACACTGGATTCTATTCTCAGCACCAAATAAAAATAAATAAACAAAATAAAGATAAAAAAAGAAAGAAATTCATGATTCCACACTGATGATAAACCAAATGAATGGGATGAAAGAAGGGCTTATGATTATAATAGAATGATAAGTAAGTGCTGACTTGTAAAATAAATGTGCAGGAAGTGGAGGAATTAAAAAATTAGCCTTTTGCAGCCATACAGGAAAAAAATTGGACCAATCAAGAACCACTAATATAAATCTCGGGGGAAATTTTGATCAGGAGTAGGATATTTGCATGGTATAAAAGTATTCCCTCAGATGGCTTACTATTATTGTAAGGGAGCAGTAGTACAGAAGTTATACAACATCTTGCCAAGGTGATCAAATCAACCTCATTAATGAGGGGCAAGTAGGTATCATGTGTCTGTTACAGATGAAACCTTGATCAAGACACATCACCTCTTAAGTAGTATTCCTGCTGAGAGTGTATAACTTGGATTTAGTCATAAAGAAATGTCAGGCAAACCTCAGATGAGGATTGTTGTATTTAAAAAGGTGGATAATGAATGGTTGTATTAAAAAATATTAATGACATAGAAAGTTTGTAAAGATGATCCAAAATAAAGAAGGCTAAGGAGGTATAACAAGGAAATGGAACACCTAAACTAGACTGAATCCTGAACTGGAAAGAGAAAAATATGCTCTTAAGGCCATTATTGGGCCACTTAATTGGAACACGTACAAGAGGTTAGATTTTTTTTTTTTTTTTAAATTAGCGTTTTTGAAGTTAGTAAATTATGTTGAAGCTATGTAAGAAAATAGCCCAATTTATCTTTTTTTTTTTTTTTTCCTGTACTGAGGATTGAACCCAGGGGTGCTTTACCACTGAACTATATTGCTAGCTGTTTTTATTTTTTATTTCAAGACAGGGTCTAAATTAAATTGCTTAGTCTAGCATTGAACTTGGTGATGCTACTGCCTGAACCTCCTTAGTAGCTGGGATTACAAGCGTATTCCACTGGGCCTGCCCCCCGTCCTCCCTCCTTTTTTTTTTTTGTGGTGCTAGGGATGGAACTCAGGGCCTAAAAATGCTAGGCAGGTGCTTTACCACTGAGGTACATCTCCAGCCCTGACCTAATTCTTAATAAATATACACCATAGGGTTTAGGGGCAAAGGGCTATGATATATAAAATTCACCCATGAATAATTTTAGAAAAAAATTGTATAGAGAAAATGACTTTGTGGGAACAAGCAGAGAATAAAGGAAGTAGACAAAATTTTACCAATAAGAGAACTGATAAAGACGATCTGGGTATTCTTGGTATTTTTGTAACTTTTCTATAAATTAGAATCTCCAAATAGTTAGAGCTCTTTACAAAAAAAAAAAAAATAAGGATTGACGTTTTCTTGCCTTTATGTTTTTGATTGTCTTTGTGATGATGGTGATGATGGTTCATTTTCATATATTTTAAAATATTTCATAGGCTTTTCTGGAGAATTGGGAGACGAATCTGGCAAATTTATGATCGAGCTGAAGGTTGAAGTTCTCAATTTGGTAAATGAGATTGAACACTAAGTGTGGATTGTAGACCTTCATAGTAATAGAGTAGAAATATTATAATACAGTTGTGCTCCTTGAAGAATTGTTATTTTTTTTTCAGAAGCTGCAAAATGGCTGATAATTTGGATGAATTTATTGAAGAAAGAAAAGCCAAGTTGGCCAAAGACAAAGCTGAATTGGAAAGTGATCCACCGTACATGGAAATGAAGGTAAAATTAATAATTTTCTTACAATATGTCTTATTGAGATTGTTTCTAAGGATTATACTTGTATAATCCTGTGAGAATCTTCTGTTTCATATTTTAATTTGATTATGCTGTGTCATTCTAAATCTGAAAGCCTGACTGCAGACAGATTTCAGTAATATTTGAGTGCTGTTTTGTGATTTTTATCTCACAGTATTTCTCCTCTCTCTTGTTCAGAGTTTTAATGAATAATTACATGCTTCACAAGATGGTTAGGAGACAAGTTCTTGGACAGAGAACTTCCAGAATATAACCAAATTTAAAAGCAAGTTCTTGTTTTATGTGAAAAAGTTGATTATTTAATGAATTGATTAAAACAATTTTCTTTGAAATGTACAGGAGTGAATTTGTTAGGGTTGTTTACTTAGTACTATTTGCTTTTCTGAATATAAATTTGTTAAAATAATTGTTTCTGAAAGCATTGTCTATAAAATTCTCAAAGTTTTTCTCATTTTGGTGAAAGATTGATTCATCCATTTAGCAAATGTTTAATGAGATTGTGCCAGGTATTGTGCTATGCTCTGAGAATATTGTTCTAATCTAGAGAGATACAGCATCATCTCTCATGTGTAGTTAAATAAGATATAGCATATAGATTGGTCTGTGCTATATATTTTGCCCTAGTTGAGAGTAACCGTACATTTTGGTGTGCCCAAGTGATTTTTGGCTGTGTCTTATCTGGTTTTGCATTCCTCCTGGACATGGTATCATGATTGAAATGATAAATAATATAGGCACTCCGTTTATAATTTTTACTTACATTGGTAATATTATATAGAGTGCTAACTATGAACAAGATATGTACTGTTATTTTAATTTTCTAGATGAGTGAACTGACATATTGGAAAGCTAAGTAATGAGACTAAAATGATGAAGGTTGGTGGAATAGGCTTTAATCCGAGGCAGCCTGACTCCAGTGCTTGTTCTCTAAGCCATCATGCTAGGTTGCCTTTTGTCCATAATCTGCCATGAATAAGCAAACAAGCTGTCATGCCAAAGACTTTTGTTTTTGGTGGTATTGAAGGTTGAACCCAGGGCCTTGCACATGCTAGATATGTGCTCTTGCCATTGAGCTACATCCCGAGCCCTATGTATTTCATTTCATTTAGTCATAACAACCCTGTAAAGTAGGGGGAAATTCTTTTGTTATACACTTCAAGAAATAAAAGCTCAAAGGCGTTAAATAATTTTCCAGGTACACAGTGGGGGAATGCAGGATTGGAACCTTCATCCAAATCCAAAGTCTGTGTTCTTCATCACTCTGTTGTACAGAGGGCTAATGTATGGTGTTTGGAATTATGTAGTTTGGGTGGTACATAGGTTTTAATACAGGTTATTATAATCTCTAATGTTAAATAATATATACATAATAATTTTAAGTATCAGTTCAAGAATCACCTGCTCATTGAGGCTTTGTAATCCTTCTCATAGCATTTCTGGGCCTCCTAACCTGGCTTTTTTTTTTCCCCACCATAGCTCTTCCTTATCACTCTTTACATGTCACATAATCTAATTATATATTACTTTATCATGTGTCTCCCTAACAGTTTATGCTTTAAAATGTCAGAAATTCTTGTATTATTTTTTCTCATATATTGTCAGTGCCTGGCACAATGCCTAGCATTTAACAGGAACTCAGTGAATATTTGTTAATAAGTGAATTAATTAAATATTCAAATATTTATTATAGTTTTTAAGTGATTTTGGCTTGTTTCTTGTCTTACGATTAAGTTTCTTCTCTGATGTACTGTATAATTTTGTTGAGGCATTTAATATAAGTTTTGATGAATTTCATGTTTTCTGGGGTCCCTTCCTCCTACTGATTTGTAAATATTATGTCTTGTTTAGGGAAAGGCATCAGAGAAACTTTCTGAAAATAGTAAAATATTAATCTCCATGGCTAAGGAAAACATACCGCCCAACAGTCAACAGACCAGAAGTTCCTTAGGTATGTTATTAGATGTGCTAAACCCGTTTTAAGATATCTGTAGCAGGCATTCGTTAAAAAGTTTTGTCTTGTCAGAAAAAAAGTTTTTTTTTAAATCTTGGTAACTTTCCTTTGTGGAATCTTACATGTGACATGATCTACATATGAAATATAATTCATACTGAGAGACTTGTATCTTTTTTATGTGATATTGTCTTGGTTATGATTTATGGAAATCACAGTAGCAGTTTTATTTTAACATAATTACAAATGAAAAATTTGAATGGAATTGTGTGAGAGAGAATAGGGAAACTATTATTTATGAAATGAGAATGGACTTTTTGGACTTGCTTTTGTTTAAAAGTCAAAGAAATATACTTAAAGGATGTAAAATGTTGTTTGATGAAAGACCAGCATTTAATTATTGATGACCTTATTGCAGTTGTAAAGGTGTTAACTATAGCCGGGCTGATTCTTTGATTATGGTTTGGTATAAAAATACTTTTTGGCTTGTTGGTAAGTATACTTTTTCTTTTTAAAGAAAATGTATGAATATTTTAAAAGTATATCTTTTGAATTATTGATGATCACTGAAACTTTTTATAAAAACTCAAATATGATGAATTTATATGGTAAAAGTATATATACATATTTTTGTTACTAGGGATTGAACTCAGGGTCACTCAACCACTGAGTCACATCCCATTCCTAGTTTGTATTTTATTTAGAGACAGGGTCTCACTGAGTTGCTTAGTGCCTACCTTTTGCTGAGGCTGGCTTTGAATTTTTCATCTTCCTACCTCAGCCTCCTAAGCTGCTGAGATTACAGGTGTGTGCCACTGTACCTGGCAAAAGCATTTATCTTACATGCACTATTTTTCATGACCTTAGATGTTCTTCATAAATATAGCTGCTTGGCCTTTGTATGCAACTGGATAAAAAGGATGCTGACTTTTTGTCTCTCTACCAGAATAACAGCTCAAAATGAAAGCCCTGTTTTTAGGATCTGTTATATAGATAATTCAGTTTTGAGTCTTATAAATTATTAGCTAATAAACAGATTTAGTAAATTAAAGTATTATATTTTGGTGAAATCCTTTAATCTCTAAGTCCCTCAATTTAACTATAAAATAAATTGGATTATCTTCTGGTCCTAAACTTTTATGAACTCTGAATTTGATTATTATAAGAGATAATTTTTAGAAAAATTTAATAGACTGTTCTTTCAAGCACTTGGGTCACAAAGGTCATATAGAATCACTTTGAAATTCTCAGGTTCCAGCTTGGTTTTAATTGGGCCATCGTGTCTTTGGGACCTGGCATGAGCTATTTATTTCCTTATTTTACTAATTGATATATCTTAAAAGGTTATATGGGCAGTAATTGAATACATGTGAAAAGAGAACCAACACATAAATGAACCATAATATGAATATCCTTTCTTTTTTACATCTTTTTAAAGGTAGTTTTTGATTTTTGAGATTTATCTGAGGAATTTCAAAACTAATCTTTGAACATTACATTCACAAATATGGTGAATTTAATGTATAACTTGAAGACAATGACCTCTGCCTATTTTTTTTTTATATTTTTTTGTTGTAGTTGGACACAATACCTTTATTTCACTTATTTATTTTTATGTGGTGCTGAGGCTCGAACCCAGGGTCTTGCATGTGCAAGATGAGCACTCTCCCGCTGAGACACAACCCCAGCCCATCTGCCTATTCTTTAATTGGTGTTGCTTAGGGTCTGACCTAGGCACTTGTCATACTTCATACAGTGCTCAAGTGACTATATCCATTCACAGCACTTTATTTACCATTAGTGTGTTCATGACTTCTAAGTCTGTATCCCAATTCCAGTTTCTATTATGAATTTGAGATAGAAATATATATTTAATTTCCTACTGGACATCTCTAGTGGGATGTCCTGGGCTCAAAATCAATAGGTATAAAATTAACTTACATCTCTTGTTCAACTTTCTGTTATTCTCCATTTCAGCAAACTGTCTGCTTAGTCATCCTTAAATCCTCTTTCTCTGTCTTCTTCATCAAGAAAATATACAAGCTAGTTGATTCTAATGTCTAAATCTCAAATAAGTTAACTTTTCTCTAACTCCACTGCCATTCTCTCACTCTTCTTTTTTTGGAATGCAGGATTCTTTACATCCCAGCCTGTTTTTTTTGGGGTGGTGGTGGTGGTAACTGTGGATTGAACTCAGGGGCATTCTACCCCTGAGCCACATTTTGTATTTTCTCTAGCCTTATTTTGTATTTTCTTTAGAAAATTGTTCTAAAGAACAATTATTGTCTCACTGAGTGGCTTACCGTCTCACTTTTTCTGAGGTTGGCTTTGAACTTGTGATCCTCCTGCCTCAGCCTCCTGAGTGGCTGGGATTATAGGCATGTGCGCCTGGCCATTCCCAGCTTTTTTGTTTTATATTTTGAGACAAGGCCTCACTCATTTTCCCTGTCTGTCTTTGAACTTGAAATCATCCTGCCTCAGCCTCCTGAGTAGCTGGGATTACAGGTTTGTGCCATTATACTCAGCAGAAAAGAGGTTTTGAATGAATTATTATCATTGCAAATATAAAGTCAGTTCTCTTGGCCTTGTAGAATTTGTTTATTTGTTTTCTTTTTTTTTCTTTCTTTCTTTTTTTTTGGTACCAGGGATTGAACTCAGGGGCACATGACCACTGAGCCAAATCTCCAGCTCTGTTTTGTATTTAATTATTAGAGACAGGGTCTCACTGAGTTGCTTAGCACCTTGCTGAATTGTTGAGGTTAGCTTTGAACTCTCAATCGTCCTGCCTCCCAAGCTGCTGGGATTACAGGCGTGCACCACCCCACCTGGCCGGCCTTGTAGAATTTGATTTTCATGATATGCTTTTTTAAGAATTGTCATTTGAAATAGTAATTATTTTTTACTCACATTGAATCTTATTAAATAATAAGATAGTATTTGATTTTTTTTTTTTTCCAGACAGGATTTTTGCTATGTTGCCCAGGCTGGTTTCAAACTCAGGCTCAAGCAGTCTCCCCACCTCAGCTTTCTGAGTTGCTGGGAAATTTGATTTTATAATTTTATAAGCATTCTGTCACTAACGTCTTGCCTGATTAATTGTTGTCTTAACATTAGGCCAAATACATAGGTTTTGACTTTGGGAAAAATATAATTTGGCAATTCATAGTTTTCCTTAAATGCTTTCATCTAGGAATCATTAAAAAAAAAGAAAAACAGGTCTAATGTAGGTCAGTTTGGTAATTGCGTATTGACTTAATGCTCTCTGACACCATAATAGAGTGAATAATTGAGCATAATAGCAATCAGAAATATATACATATTTAAAAACAATTTTAAATATTCATTTTAGCTAATGAAATAATATCTATAGCTTACAGTATATAACTCTAATGAAACATAACATTTTGATGATTTTTATAAATTTATTTCTGTCAGACACTGAAATACAGGGATAATGCTATCCATATGGCTTATTCTTCCACCATTTTACCTCCTATAAGAGAAGTTGAGATAGAATTACAGTAAGTTTAGATACTAGCTATCTGAGTTGGACCAAAATTTTACAGGTTAAGGACATAGTCCTCTGAGACTACCCTTACTTTTGATGCCAGCTGCAAGTTCAGGGATCCCTAGGGTCACCCAGTTATTGCTAGCTGGTTAGAAATGTGGGGGTACTCACTACCTCTTTAGTTTCAATAATATACTAGAATGACTCACAGAATTCAGAAAATGCTGTACTTAGGATCATATTTAACCCAAAGTATCAAATCAGAACCATCCAAAGGGAGAGTCACATAGAGAAAGATGTGAGAGGGTATAAATGTGAATTATCTGTTGGCCTAGAGGTACATCACCTCCGATCTATCAGTGTATTTCCAGCTAGGCTAACCTGAGTTTCATTGTCCAGAGTACTTGTTGGGGTTTAATTGTGTAGGCCTGGTTGAATCATTGTCAGTTGGCTCAGTCTCCAATCCACTTACTCTTCTTAGGTATGGCTTGTGTCCCATGGCTCAGGGACCAACCTTTTAATCACAAGGTTGGTATTTTTGACATGACTGGCCCCATCTGTGCCATCTCTTTATTATAAACTTTCTAGTGGCTTACTATGACTTACCTCATATAAACTATTAGGAGAGGTGCAAGAGACCCACCATGAATAACAAAGATACTACAGACCAATACTCCTCATAAATATAGATGCCAGAATCTTCAACAAAATATTAGCAATTGGAATCTAGCAGTTTATAAAATAATTATTAATTAAAATCAAGAGATTTACCCCAGGAATGCAAGTTTAGTTTTAACATCTGAAAATTAATGTAATGTACCAAGTTAATAGAGTTAAGAACATGAACATCCCAGTAGATCTAGGAAAATCATTAGACAAAATCCAGTACTCATTCAGGATAAAAGAGATCAAGAAACTAGGAATAGAAGAGGTCTTTATCCCCAAAAAAGAAATCTGTAACATACTTATTGCCAACATCATCATAATGTTTTATGACTATATGCTTTCCTCCTAAGAGCAGGAACAAGACAAGAATATCTGCTTTCACCACTTCTATTCAACATCATACTGAAAGTTCTAGCCAGAGTAATGAGGGAAGAAAAAAAAAAAGGCAACAAGATTAGAAAGAAGTAATAAAACTAGCTTTATTTGAATATGTTTGTTAAAAATCTTAAGCCACAAAAATTATTAGAGCTGATAAATGACTTTAGCTGATTTAGAGGAAATGAAATCAATGTATAAAAATGAATTGTATTTTTATGTTAACAGTGAATACTCTGAAAATAATATCAAGTAAACAACCCCACTCATAGTAGTATGAAATTAATGAAAAAGTACAAGATTACACATAGAAAACTACAAAACATGGCTGAGAGAAATTAAAGAATGTCCAAGTAAATGGAGAGACATTCTATGTTTTTGAATTGGAAATCTGTCAGTTTCAGGGCTGCCAAAACATGGAAAAGATGAGTATAGCATTTTGGAAGCTACATAATGAGATGGCAACCAATGTTCAAATTACTCTTTTGTTAAGTTTTTCTTTAACAAAGAAAGCATTTTTATTTTCAATGTTTCTAATATTTTAAATTTCAGTGAACTAATCATTATTAGCTTTGCTATTTTAATTTTTTAATCTTATTTTTTTTTGGTACTGGGGATTGAAACTAAGGGCACTTTAACCACTAAACTGCATGCTCAGTCCCTTTTATTTTTTATTTTGAGACAGGGTCTTGCTAAGTTGATGAGGCAGGCTTCAAACTTGTGATCTTCCTGCCTCAGCCTTCGAAGTTGTTGGGATTACAAGTGTGCATCACTATGCCTGATTAGTTTTACTGTTTTAAAATTAAATTACTGTAAACATTTACAACTGATGGTAAGACTTCTTAATGTTTTGATAAACATTTGTGAAAGTCACAGAAAAATTGTAGTTTTCCCATTGCTGTACAATTTCAGTTTGCTTGGAGAGTTTTATAGTCCTTTAGTACCATCCAAAGCAAGAAGAACTGTGCATGTTGTTCAAATGAACTTTATTCAGGAATACAAGATTCATTTAATATTTGAAATTCAAATCTGTATAATTTTTCACCTTATCAAAATAAAGGCAAAAATCATGTAATTATTGATAAATGCAGGAAAACCATCTGATAAAATTCAGTACTAAGTTCCTTCATCTGATAAAGTATAGCTCAGAAGCCCCTATGTTTTAATATCATAATGGTAAAATATTGATTTCTTTTAAGGAAAGTTTAGGAACAATGCAGTTATTTTCTATCAATGATATTTTCAAATATTTTACCAGAAGTTCTAATCAGTATAATAAGGCAAGAAAAAAGTATAACATTTAGAAAAGTAGTATCATTGTTTACAGATGATTGTTTAGGTAGAAAATCTAAAAGAATTTACAAACCATTAGAATTAGTAGTCAGTTTTATAAGGTTACTAGATATAAGGCTATACAAATTAATTTGCATTTCTAGATGATAGCAACAAACAATTAGAAAATGAAATTGAGGGCTGGGAATGTGGCCTAGTGGTCTTGCATGCATGCGGCCCTGGGTTTGATATCCAGCTACACACACACACACACACACACACACATACACACATGTTCACATTTATACTTCTAGTTTCCATCATTAATAAACCTCTTGTTTTTAAAGATGTACAAAGTAATGAGAGAAGATGAAAGAAAAAAAATGAAATTGAATATATTTACAATTGTATTGGAAATACCAAATACTTTGGAATAAATCTAACAAAATTAGGACTGTATGAAACTTTGCTGAGAATATTTTAAGAAGCTTGAATAAGTGGACAGAGATCATTTTCATGGATTTTAAGGTTCAATTGCTTAAGACTAAGATTGATTGTCAGTTTCTCTCATATTTTTGTAGATCCAAAGAGTACCAATAGGCTTCTTGGTTAAGCTGATTTATAAGGGAATAAAAAACACCTGTAAAGCCCCGACAGTTACGCAGAAAAGAAACAAAGTTGGAGGACTTAGTGTTAGATGTCAGTATTTGTATAAAATGATAGAAGTTGAGATAATTTGGGCACAAGGTTTGCAATGCAGACCATTGAAATAGAATAAAGGGCACAGAAACATCCTTTTTTTTTTGTGGGGGGTACCAGGGATTGAACTCAGGCACTTGACAACTGAGCCACATTCCCAGCCCTATTTTGTATTTTATTTAGAGACAGGGTCTCACTGAGTTGCTGAGAGCCTTACCTTTGCTAAGGCTGACCTTGATCCTCCTGAGCCCTGTCCAAAGCCGCTGGGATTACAGGCATGCGCCACTGTGCTCAGCTCAGAAACAGATCCATTTATATACAGTTATCTGATATATGATATAGGTGCCTCTGCAATTCAGTGGGAAAGGATGGTCTTTTCAATAAATGATGCTGGATTAATGAGATGACCAACAAACAACAAAACAAAAAACAAAATAAAAATCAACCTGTACCTCATATTACATGCATTGTTCAAGAGAGATCATTGACCTAAATCTGAACCTAACACTAAATAGCTCTTTGAGAAAACATAGAAAAATGTCTTAGGGCCTTGTAAGCTGGTAGAGTATTTTTAAGATTTCAAAGTGCTATCCACAAAGAAGAAGTTTAGTTAAGTAGTTTTCATTAAAATTAAGAACTGCTTACTCAAAGACATTTAAGAATGTGAAAAGGCAGCCATGGTACAGTAAAATATATTTGCAGTTTTTATGAAGGATGTGGGTGTGTCAGTGTGTGTATCTTTAATAGATCAATAGGAAGAAGTTTCATTTAAAATTTGGGCAAAAGACTTCAATAGGCATTTTGTAGCTATGGAGATTCACATGAATTTCAAAAAGGTGCTCATCATCATTATCATTAGGAAATTGTTGATTAAAGCTACAGTGAAGACTCCATTGCACATGAGTAGAATGTCTTAGATTTAAAGGACTCCTGATATGTAGATCAGGAATGATAATGAACTGAGGATCATTAATTGCTGGAAATATATAAAGGTATAACTTTGAAAAACTGGCAATATCTACAAAACCCTATGAAATTATCCAGTGGTTTAACTGTTCCACTCCATAGTATGCCCACCAAAAGACAAGTACAAAAGTATCAATAGAGCTTTGTTCATAATGATATACCTTTGCCCCTTACAGAAGGAAACAACTCATAACTGTTCATAGTAGGATAGATAAAAATCATGATGTATTCATACAGTGGAATACTACATAGAAATTCAAAAGATGAGCCTTGCTCCACCCAACTGTGTGGGTGAATCTCAGACCTATTGAATGAAAGAAGCAAGATGTGAGAGAGTATAAACTATTATTATTTTTGAGGTTCAAGAATAGGAATAGCATTGATAGAAGTCTGAATACTTTTTAATCCTGGAGGGGATATTGATGGAGAAGAAGTATAAATGTACATTCTGAGATACTAGAAATCTCCATCTGGGTTGTTACCTGAGTGTATGGAAACTCATTGAATACTATATGTAATTTGTACTCTTTGCTGTGTATTTGTCAGTTTTAAAATTAGACTTTTAGGAGGCAGTTTTCTTTGCTTTTCACTATGTGTTATGGTTTAATTATTAAGTGTTCCCCCAAAACTCTTGTGTGAGATAATGCATGAAAGTTCAGAGGTAAGATGATTGGGTTATGAGAGCCTCATCTCTAATTAGTATGTTGATTCACTTGAATGTATTAACTGGGTGGTAACTGTGGGCTGGTAGGGTGTGGCTGGAGGAGGTGGATTACTGGGGCTGTGCCTTTGGGGTTATATTTTGTCCTTGTTGAGTGGAGCACTCTCTCTGCTTCCTGATGCCATGTCCCCAGCTGCTTTCCTCTACCAAACCCTTCTACCATGATGTTCTGCCTTACCTCAGGCACAGAACAAAAAATGGAGTTCGTTCGCTGTCTGTGCACTGAGACCTCTGAAATTATGATCTGCAAATAAACTTTTCCTCTAAAATTCTTCTTGTCAGGTCTTTTGGTCATTGCAGCAAAAAAGCTAACTAAAACATGGGAAGCTCTCACAATGAATAGATATTTTGTGATGTACCAGAAAATTTAGATTTACTAGTACCTGTACCTGTGACAAAAGAAACCAGCAGAATAATTTAAGGATCCTAAAATGTGACAAGTCAATAAAAATATTATTAAAACTCACGTTTCTAATGTTTCTACTGTTGTTTCTCCTGCTGCTAGTGTTTTTCTTGCTATTACTATCAACTAACATATTAAGTGCTTACTAAGTGTAAGGTGCTGTGCTAGATCTTACTTATACCTAGAGAGAAGATGTCATGCTTATTCCTCTTTGTGACTTCCAGGCTGTCATGCCTTTCCTTCGCCCTGTAATCCAATAGTTTGAAATTCACAGTGCCAGACTCTTGCATCCACTATTTTCTTACTGCAGATAATTTAGTTTCCAAAGTCCTTTTCTCTTTTGCAAAATGCCTTTCCAAGTCATTTGCTCATTTAAAAAATTGAATGACTTTAAGCACTCCTTAATTCCTTAAAGATTTTAGTATTTCTTTACTTTTTTGACTTTTCATTATACTGTGCTCTGTCTTCCTCAGCCACCTATCCATGCCAGTGGTTCTATTTTAGCCCTCTTCTATATTACTAAATTAGAGTTGTGTGTTTCTCACTCTTTGATGACCACTTCCTACTTTTCTGACTCATTCTCTCTTGAACGTTGCTTTAAACATGTATTTGATTCTAAATACTTGATCCTACCAGGATCTACAGTTCTTTCATTCTACCCCTTTCAGTGGCATCCTACCCTCTCATCATTTCCTTTTTTATGCAGCCTGAATAGGTCCAATATTTACTCCTTTTCACACTTCAAGTTTCTTGTGTCTTTTTCCTCTTATTTACTTGGCAAGATATCCTCTAATTAAATCCTATTTAATATGAGGCATCTCATGTTAACCAGCTCTGGTATAGCTGAATTTTGGTGGAGAAAATACAGTTGTATAACTCTTAAGTTAAAGCAGTGACTGCCAACTTCAAGTAGGACCTAATGCTGTTGGGTAATTCTGCTCCATTTTCCTAATGCATGTACTACCCCTCTGTCCTAGTTTGTTTGTTTGTTTATTTATTTATTTGGTGTCTCTTCATTTCTATCATATACCCTCCCCAATGGTCTTGCTTTATATTTCATTGTAAAATAGACGCCTTTAGATTATTATTTCTATTTTTTTTTTAGAATTTAAAAATGATCTCTTCCCCTATATATTCTGCTTTGCCTTCTGTTACATTGGTGAGTTGTATTTGTGCCTTAGATCATTCCTTCCACTTGTATGATAGTCCTTTGTACTCAAAATTTCACTTCATTAGTTTGCCCTCTCATCTGAATCATACAAATTTTTTTCCTCTCTACTAGTAGGATCTTTTATATCAGAATACAACCATTATTATACTTATTTTATAAAAAATGAAAATCCTTTATGTTCCTCAGGCTACTGCTAATTTTTTGGTTCTCCTTTATCACAAAACTTGTCAACAGGATTGTCTGTCTTTACTGTGTCCACTTCCTCTCACTTCAACTTTCTTCACTCAGGCTTTCTTTTATGTTGCTTACCCACAAACTTCAAGTAATAGCCCCTAACATAGCTACATTAAATGTTCAGTTCTCAAATTTCACCTTTTTCATTATTCCCTTCATTTAACTTCTAGTCATTTACTTGAAATACTTTCTTCTCTTGACTTTCAGGAGTGTTTTTCTGGTGGTGGTTCTATCTTTACTAGTTCTTGAAGAAAACTGTTAATATTGTACATGTGGAACTGCCTATCCTTACAAAGACCTGCTTACAAAGTTGGCATGAGCTTGGAACTTAGCTAGTAAACAATTACCTGCACTAATATAAATCATTACTTAAATGATAAGAATGGTGTTTTGTGTCCAAAATTGTTTGGACAAACCATATGGTTTGTGCTGAACACCCATTTTTCCCCTGGGGAGTTTGGAGTCTTGGCACATTGTTGACAAGAGGATGCTTATGTGATCAATCCAGTAAAAGTGATTCCCTAATGAACTTCTATGGTAGGCAAAAACTTTATGTCACAACTTGTGGCTGAAGGAGTTAAGTGTGTCCTATGTGACTACTGAGGAAGAACTTTAGGAAGTTTGCATCTAGTTTCTTCTGGACTTTGCCCTGTGCACTTTTTCCCTTTGATAATTTTTCTTTGTATATTTACAGTGAGTATAGTGACTTCTGCATCCTGTTTGCCAGTCCCTGAACCTTGGGGTGGTTGTAGGGACTCTCCATCTACTTCTGTTGCCTTTTTTTCTGGGTCCTTTTCAGCTTCCTTACCTCTAAGTTTTGGTACTGAAGAAATCCCATCTTCTGTATCTTAAGTTCCTAGGTGTTTTTAGGTTGGGACATTTCTAGATGATATTTCTCTTGAATCAAAATGCCATTAATAAGTATTTCAGGCTCCACAGTTCACTAGATATATTTTTCTTGTCCTGAGCTGCTATTTTGTAATTCTGCAAAACAAAAAGATTATAAAGTACCAAAGTAAGATAAGGAGTTTTATTCTAGGAATTATATGGTATATTAAAAAAAAAAACCATGTTCAGTGTAATTACTGGAAATCTGTGAAAGAAAGAATTATCAGGAAGAAAAAAAATCATATTGTTGTAATTTAAAAGTAATATCAGAAAATAAAGCAGCACCAAAATTTTTGTACCTCTAAAATTTAGGCTAAGGTAAAAATTACAGTTAATATAAAGATTTTGTAAAATAAAGCAAGTTATTAATGTTTTCACTAATTTTTAGTTGTACTTTTAATTATCACTCTTTTAGCGTATCCATAATGAAATCGCAAACATACTTTTTTTTTGTTCATTTTGTATGAGTTGGATGGGTTCTTGTAAGTAATATGATGTGAGAGTTCATGTTTTTCTCAGTTAGTCACATCTCTTTATAAATCATGTGCTTATGTAGAGGCCTATTATTATTTCCTAAAATTTGTCTTCTGATTATTTTTACATAGTATTTTCTGATAGTATAATCATGGAATATAACTATGAAAAAAAGGGTCAATGTTCTGTGGTGATTTGTTTTATAGAATGCTTATTATAAATATTACTCTATATGTGTAATATGAATTATAATGCATCCTGTTGTCATATATAACAAATTAAAAGTTAAAATTAAAAAAATAGTGAAAAGGGGAATAAGAAAGAAAATTTATTCATATATATAAATATAAATGTATATTTTACCATGAAGGATTAAAACCAAGATAATAACAATAAATAAATAAATAAATAAATAAAGGTCCATCGGCCAAAAAAAAAAAAAAAAAAAGAGTCCATAAAAAAAACAAATAAATAAATAAAAACCAATTATTACCATAATAATTATTACATGGTTTTAAAATGATGTTGATTGCTAATGTCATATAGACTATAGAAATAAAATGTTTTTATTTTGAAAGAAAGGATGTATTAAAGACACTATGACTAAATGTATTTACTTATATTGGATATCAACGTAAAAATACAATTGTATGATTTTAAATGTTGTGTTTTCTTAATTACTGTAGTGTATTCCAACAAAATTCAGCATTCTAAATAGTATATCCAGGTCCAAATTCAACAGGTGAATGTTTAAATCTTGTGATACTGAAGGTACAGAGGTGTACAAATTCTATATTACTCTTTATCATGTCTTTGGTCTACCATTTGATAGAACCATGTAACCCTATCTTATCATTTAGAAGAAACTTAAAAAAAAATATTCATGTTTGTTTGGCCTTGTATCTATGTATTAACTCAGCAAAACTGGTTATTGTATAAGAACTAAACTTTGTTTTTGAGTCCCTGAAATCCAAGTAAAGTTCATGACAACATAAAACAAAACAAAAAGACTATGAATATTATGCTAGAAGATAAATTACTTTTAAAAAATTATATGCTTTAATTTTAAATAATTTTTTTTTAACCCACAACTGCTGGAGAAACTAAATGCTTCTAATTATTATAATCCTGAAGTAAAATATTAGCTGTCTTAGGGTCATTGATGTATACTTGATGAAGTGACATCACTTCAAATGACCCTAAAATGACACTAATAATTAACTTGCCACTAGAACCATCAAAAGACAACAGCTGAATAAGTAAGTCTCATCATTCATTGTCTGTTATGGTTTGGATGTGAGGTGTCCACCAAAAGCTCACGTGTAAGACAATGCAAGAAGGTTTGGAGGAGAAATGATTAGGTTATAACCTCAACCGAATCAGTGAATTAATTAACTGAGTGGTAGCTGGAGGTGAGTAGGGTGTGGCTGGAGGAAGTGGTTCATTGGGGGCTTGGCTATGGGGTATATATTTTGTAACTCAAGAGTAGAATTGTTCTCTCTCTGCTCTCTGATCACAATATGAGCTGCTTCCCTCTGCCACCGTGATGTTCTATATCACCTTGAGCACCGAGGAAAAAAAAAGTCTGTTTTTTATGGACTAGACCTCTGAAACCAAGAGCCCTCAAATAAACTTTTCCTCCTCCATAATTGTTCTGGTCAGATCTTTTAGTCACAGCAGAAAAATAGTTGACTTTAAACATCATATTAGCTCATTAAGTTAATTAAGATGCCATTGTTAATTCATAGTTAAAAATTAGAATGTTTATAAAGTGTTCCTTATGGTTCTTGATTTTTACAAGCTGCCTCCAATGCTGTAAAAACTTTGGTACCAGATGACACAAATAAGAATTAAAAAGTTAGTGTTCTCTGTTGACTAAACCTTAAACTAATAAAATTATAATTCCAAAAGCATTACACATGGTTACTTGTCTACTAAGGCAATTATTATAAATGCCATTTGAATCAATAGTAAAAAAACATATATTCTTGATAAATAAAATCAAACTTAATATGAACAGTAATTTATAAGTGAAAATGAATCATTTTTTTCCTTTTTCCATGTAAACCCACTAAGTAGAATTGAAAAACACTGGTAAAATATTTCTTCAACACATAACTTTACACAAAGCTGGCAATTACTTGAGCCTGTTGGGATATAACATCCTTGCAGCATTGTCTGTCTCTCCTTGACACAGTAGAGTATTCATTATGACCTTATGTAACTAGATATTTAACTCTGGTTAGTAATTATTATTTATCCTCTCTCTGCAGTCAGCATGCCAAAAGCAGAAACAAAATGCTGAAAATAGTGTGTTCCCCATCCCTGCCCTTTTTCTCATTACTTCTTGTTCAGGCATTCATTTATATATTCATTTACACATCGATTTTTTTTAATTGCTTTTACTTTTTAAATATATGACAGCAGAATGCATCACAATTCTTATTACACATATAGAACACAATTTTTCATATCTCTGTTTGAATATAAACTATGTTCATACCAATTCATGTCTTCATACATGCACTTTGGATAATGATGTCCATCATATTCCACCATCATTGCTAACCCCCTGTCCTCTCCCTTCCCCTCCCACCCCTCTGCCCTATCTAGAGTTCATCCATTCCTCCCATGCTTCCTTCTCCCTATCCCACTATGAGTCAATCATCTTATATCAGAGAAAACATTTGCCATTTGTTTTTTTGGGATTGGCTAACTTCACTTAGTATTATCTTCTCTAACTCCATCTATTTACCTGCAAATGCTGTGATTTTATTCTCTTTTATTGCTGAGTAATAGTCCATTGTGTATATATGCCACATTTTTTTAATCCATTCACCTCCTGAAGGGCATCTAGGTTGGTTCCACAGTTTAGCTATTGTGAATCGTGCTGCTATAAACATTGATGTGGCTGTGTCCCTGTAGTATGCTGTTTTTAAGTCCTTTGGGTATAGACCCAGGAGAAGGATAGCTGAATCAAATGGTGGTCCATTCCAAGTTTTCCAAGGAATCTCCATACTGCTTTCCATATTGGCTGCACCAATTTGCAGTCCCACCAGCAGTGTATGAATGTACCTTTTCCCCCACATCCTCACCAACACTTATTGTTTTTCTTCATAATAGCTGCCATTCTGACTGGAGTGAGATGGTATCTTAGAGTAGTTTTGATTTGCATTTCTCTAATTGTTAGAGATGATGAACGTTTTTTCATAATTTGTTGATTGATTGAATATCCTCTTCTGAGAAGTGTCTGTTCATGTCCTTGTCCCATTTATTGATTGGGTTTTTTGTTTTTTTGATGTTTAGCTTTTTGAATTCTTTATATACCCTAGAGATTAGTGCTCTATCTAATGTGTGGGGGATAAAGTTTTGTTCCCAAGATGTAGGCTCTCTATTCACCTCACAGATTGTTTCTTTTGCTGAGAAGAGACTTTTTAGTTTGAGTCCATCCCATTTATCGACTCTTGATTTTAATTCTTGTGCCAAATGAGTCTTATTAAGGAAGTTGGGGCCTAATCCCACATGATGAAGATTAGGGCCTATTTTTTCTTCTATTAGATTGAGAGTCTCTGGTTTAATTCCTAGGTCCTTGATCCACTTTGAGTTGAGTTTTGTGCATGGTGAGAGATAGGGGTTTAATTTCATTTTATTGCATATAGATTTCCAGTTTTCCCAGCATTATTTGTTGAAGATGCTATCTTTTCTCCAATGCATGTTTTTGGTACCTTTGTCTAATATAATTGTAATTTTGTGGGTCAGTCTCTATGTCCTCTATTCTGTACCATTGGTCTACCAGTCTGTTTTGGTGCCAATACCATGCTGTTTTTGTTACTATTGCTCTGTAATACAGTTTAAGGTCTGGTACAGTGATGCCACCTGCTTCACTCTTCCTGCTAAGGATTGCTTTAGCTATTCTGGGTCTCTTATTTTTCCAGATGAATTTCATGATTGCTTTTTCTATTTCTCTGAGGAATGCCATTGGGATTTTGATCGGAATTGCATTAAATCTGTATAGTGCTTTTGGAAGTATGGTCATTTTGATAGTTTGTGTATCCAAGAGCAAGGTAGATCTTTCTATCTTCTAAGGTTTTCTTTTATTTCTTTCTTTAGGGTTCTGTAGTTTTCATTGTATAGATCTTTCATCTCTTTTGTTGATTCCCAATTATTTTATTTTTTTGGAAGCTGTTGAGAATGGTATAGTTTTCCTCATTTCCCTTTCTGAGGATTTGTCACTGATATACAGAAATGCCTTTGATTTATTGGTGTTGATTTTATAACCTGCTACTTTGCTGAATTCTCTTACTAGTTCTAGAAGTTTTCTGGTGGAGCTTTTTGGGTCTTCCAGGTATAGAATCATATCATCAGCAAATAGTGCCAATTTAAGTTCTTCTTTTTCCATGTGTATCCCTTTAATTTGCTTCATTTGTCTAATTGCTCTGGCCAGTGTTTCAAGAACTATGTTAAATAGAAGTGGTGAAAGAAGGCATCCCTGTCTTGTTCCAGTTTTTAGAGGGAATGCCTTCAATTTTTCTCCATTAGAATGATGTTGGTCTGGGGCTTACCATAGAATAGCCTTTATGATGTTGAGATATGTTCTTGTTATCCCTAGTTTTTCTAGTGTTTTGAACATGAAGGGGTGCTGTATTTTGTCAAATGCTTTTTCTGTGTCTATTGAGATGATGATATGATTCTTATCTTTGAGTCTATTGATGTAATGAATTACATTTATTGATTTCCGTATGTTGAACCAACCTTGTATCCCTGGGATGAATCCCACTTGATAATGCTGCACGATCTTTTTGATATGTTTTTGTATTTGATTTGCCAGAATTTTATTGAGAATTTTTGCATCTATGTTCATTAAAGATTTTGGTCTAAAGTTTTCTTTCTTTGATGTGTCTTTGCCTGGTTTTGGAATCAGGGTGATATTGACCTCATAGAATGAGTTTGTAAGTGCTGTCTCTTTTTCTATTTACTGAAATAAATTGAAGAGTATTGGTATTAATTCTTCTTTAAAGGTCTTGTAGAACTTAGCTGTGTATCTGTCCGGTCCTGGGCTTTTCTTGGTTTGTAGGCTTCTTCTATTTTATCACTTGATATTGGTCTGTTTAAATTGTGTATATCTTCCTTATTCAATCTGGACAAGTCATATGACTTAAGAAATTTGTCATTTCCTTCAGTCTTTTATTTTATTGGAGTATAAGTTTTCAAAATAATTTCTAATTATCTTTGTATTTCTGTAGTGTCTGTTGTGATATTACCTTTTTCATCACATATGCTGGTAATTTGAGTAGCTAAGGGTCTGTCAATTTTATTTATTTTTTCAAAGAACCAACTTTTAGTTTTGTCAATTTTTCAATTGTTTCTTTTATTTCGATTTCATTGATTTCAGCTGTAATTTTAATTATTTCTTGCCTTCTACTGCTTTTTGTTGTTGATTTGTTCTTCTTTTTCTAGGGCTTTGAGATGTAAAGTGAGGTCATTTATTTGTTGACTTTTTCTTCTTTTAAGGAATGTACTCCATGCAATGAACTTTGCTCTTAGTGTCCCAGAAATTTAGATATATTGTGTCTGTGTTCTCATTTATGTCTAAGAATCTTTTAATCTCCTCTTTGATGTCTTCTGCAACCCATTGTTCATTCAGTAGCATATTGTTTAGTCTCCAGGTGTTGGAGTAATTTTTATTTTGACATTGATTTCCAATTTCATTCCATTATGATCTGATAAAATGCATGGTAGATCTCTACTTTTTTGTATTTGCTAAGAGTTGCTTTGTGGCATAGTATATGGTATATTTTAGAAAAGGATCCATGTGTTACTGAGAAGTATATCCGCTTGATGCAGGTTGAAATATTCTATATATGTCAGTTAAGTCTAAGTTATTGATTGTATTATTGAATTCTATAGTTTCTTTATTCAACTTTTGTTTCGAAGATCTATCCAGTGGTGAGAGAGGTGTGTTAAAGTCGCTGGAGATTATTGTGTTCTGATCAGTTTGACTCTTGAACTTGGGAAGAATTTGTTTGAACATAGCTGAACCATTGTTTGGGGCATATATATTTTTGATTGTTATGTCTTGTTGGTGTATGGTTCCCTTGAGCAGTATGTAATGTCCATCTTTATCCCTTTTGATTAACTTTGGCTTGAAGTCTACTTTATTTGATATGAGGATGGAAACCCCTGCTTGCTTCTGCAGTCCATGTTGAGTGGTATGATTTTCTCCTAACCTTTCACCTTCAAGCTGTGTATGTCTTTTCCTATCAGATGAGTCTCCTGGAGTCAGCATATTATTGGGTCTTTTTTTTTTTTTTTAATCCAATTTGCTAGCCTATGTCTTTTGATTGGTGAGTTTAAGTCATTAACATTCAGGGTTACTATTGAGACATGATTTGTATTCCCAGCCATATATATTTTTTTTTTTGTTATTTGCTTGACTTGATTTTCTTCTTTGATTAGTTTTTCTTTAGGGTACTACCTCCCTTTGCTGATGGATTGAAAAGACATTGATTTGATAAACATTTCTTGGGCACAAATTGTGTGCCTGGCATTATAAAATTGAGTAAAGCATGGGCCTTACCTTTGTGAATCTTAGTTTAATGTCACGTGATACTCCATTCTGAATGTGAGACTCAAAATGTCTTCTCTCCTCAGGCTTAACTTCTGTATTTTAAAAAAGGTTTAGATTCCTTTGTGAGCAAAGAGTTTTTTTCTAACATGATATAAAATCACAAGCATATAAAATGCTTTAGATTCTTATAAGATTCTTTAGATTCTTGAAGAGTTGGGAGCATGGAATCCTCTATTAAACTTATCACCAAGGAGTTAAACAGGCCAGAAGTATTTATCCAGAGAATTCTAGAGTGCTTATAGTGGGGAGTAGAATTTTGTATTCAGTAAAATTTAATAGACATCTATTTATGCTTATACTACTTTGACCTTCCCCAACCCAAGTTTTTCAGTGATGTAATAAAGCAGTGATATGACATATGCTTGATTATTTAGCTGCATTATGAGAATAAGGCACAAAAATGGTGATTTTTGTAGGAGTTTATAAATTGCAATCATTTATTTCATCTATAGTGCTTGTAGTACTATAAATTTTTTAGTATGTTAAGAAATGATAATTTTTAAATACTATAATAGTATATTTATATATGGGTGCTAATAAAGGGGTAGAAGCTTTAGAAATCTGAATACTCGGGGCTGGGGATGTGGCTCAAGCGGTAACGCGCTCGCCTGGCATGCGCGGGGTGCTGGGTTCGATCCTCAGCACCACATAAAAATAAAATAAAGATGTTGTGCCCACCGAGAACTGAAAAATAAATATTAAAAAATTCTCTCTTTCTCTTAAAAAAAAAAGAAATCTGAATACTCATTTGATATCTGTGGTTCTTGACATAGTATTTTACTATTCACTGTTTGAAAAACGTGATTTTTTAACATCTCTATTGAGATATAATTCACATATCATAAAGTTTACCATAAAGTATACAAACAGGTGGTTTTTAGTATGTTTACAAGTTGTACATTAATCACCTTTGTCATTATCCCAACATGTAATTTAATTTTTGAATTTTATGAAGAGGAACTCTACTCAAAATGAAGGTTTTTTTCAAAAATTAACATCTAGTTTTTAAGAATACATATATTTTTATTTGTAGATTGACACAATACCTTTATTTTACTTGTTTATTTTTTTATTTGGTGCCGGGGATTGAACATAGTGCCTCACGGGTGCTATAGGCAAGCACTCTACCATTGAGCTACAACCAACATCCATTTTTTTTATCATCCCATTTCTTTTTGATGATTTGGAGATTATTAAAATGGTAAATTTCATATTATGTAATTTTTACCACAATAAAAAATTATGTGAAGTCAGAACTGGTGGCTTAACTTCAGAATTTTATTTGAAACTTCATCCTAAGCAATACCTACCTGGTCCTAGTAATTTTTTTCTCAGAAAACAAGTTATAACAAAGATATTCTTGTTTGCTAAACAAATTATTAATCTTCCTAGACTGAGAAACAGACACATTAAAATTGTTGTAGGTATTTTTTTCTATAAAAGTTAAAGTAAAATTGAGTGAAGAGGTGAAGGTAATTAGTTTTTCTTTGTTTTAATTTTGCTGTCCTTGAAAAAGCAATATGCTTAACTATGCAGGACCATTTGTCTGAACAGGAAAAGTAAATATAACACACATACATAAATATATATGCAGTAATATAAAAGTATTTTTTTTGTAGATGCATAGAAAAATCTCTAAAAGAAGACAGAAGAAACATAACATTGGTTTTTGAGGGCAAATGAAGGTCCGTAGGAATGATATTTTTCATTATGTTTATGTATTACCCATTGAAACATTTTATGTAAACTTTTCCTGATCCTATTCTCAGCATCAACGTAACTATATTCTTTCTTACTTAGCTTTGATACATGAGGTAAACATTATTGAATATGTCTAAAAATGAACTATATTGCGTAATAAATTGTTTTCTTTCTAGGAATTGATTATGGATTAAGTTTACCACTTGGGGAAGACTATGAACGGAAGAAACATAAATTAAAAGAAGAATTGCGGCAAGATTATAAACGCTATCTTACTCAGGTAATGAGTTTCATTAATGAATTGGATCTTATTCTTCAGAATTTGTCTTTTAAATTTTGTTTTTGTATAGTTTAGTTATGTGCATTGTTTTTCAGTGGTCTCTAGTAAGGTAATATAGTTAAAGTTGGGGGAGATGACTTTGGTAGAAAAATGATGCTTAGCACTCATGCCATGGAATAATATAGGCTTTTCCTAAGGGGTATAGCTCATTGGGAAAGTTTGTGCTTAGCATGTGTGAGTTCCTGTGTTTGATCCCCAGCACCTGGAGTTGGGGAAGCAGTAAGCATCAGACTCTGAACTTTGGAGTAGTTCAGTGGGTTCTAATTTTATAAAATTGTTAGACTTTGGTTGGTCATGTTTTCTGTAAAGTAATCAGTGTTTAAAGGAGCCTAATTATGCTTTCCCAAGCCTTTACTTCCCCCTAACTATGTATTAAAATGATATATGGAATTCTAGTTGCTAATTATTTTTCTTTCTTTCTTTCTTTTTTAAAAAATATTTTGTTTTAGTTGTAGCTGGACACAATACCTTTATTTTATTTTTATGTGATGCTGAGGAATGAACTTGGCACCCCGCACTTGCTAAGCAAGCGCTCTACTGCTGAGCCACAATCCCAGCCCTGCTAATTATTTTTCTATGAGCTAAGTTTATGACATTTTTTTTTTTTGGATGCTGGGGATTGAACTCAGGGACACTCAACCACTGAGCCATACATCCCTAGCCCTGTTTTGTATTTTATTTAGAGTCAGGGTCTCACTGAGTTGCTAAGTACCTTGTTTTTGCTGAGGCTCGTTTTGAACTTGCGATTCTCCTGTCTCAGCCCCCAAAGCTACTGGGATTATGGTGTGCACCACTGCACCTGGCAAGCTTATAACATTTGATTTAACCTACTTATTAACTGCTAAAATCCATGCTTTTTTTTTTTTTTCCTGAAGTCAGTGAAGAGACACTGATATATTTAAATTGGTTAAGAATAGGATCATTCTGAAAGCTTGCGTGTATAGCTCAGTGGTAGAGCACTTGCCTAGCACATGTGAAGCACTGGGTTAGATCCTCAGTATTTGCTAAATGAATCTAATGATTCATTTAGCAAAAATCTTATTTTAGGTCTATTTTTAAAATTATTAAATTTTCATTCAGTTTTAGAATGCAATTTACTTTTTAGGTTATAAAAATATTTTAAACGATCATGATGTTTCTTGTCATCCTAATATATTATTTGGTTTTTCCACTGCTTTATAATGTTTGCTTCAAATGTACTAGTGATCTCTTATTTATTATAATTTGCATATGGAGAGAATGGACTTTGAATACAATTTATCAATGGTTTGTTTCTCTTGACTTTAGGGAATTACACAAGCAAAAAGAAAGGTAGGGTTACCTGCAAAATATTTTCTTTTAGTTTTGTGTTTTTAAAGATATAGTAGCTTGCAATCATCTGCATTGATATGATTCAAACCAATTAGAGAAACAGCTTCATTTGTCATTTCAAGTCTTTTGAATGGTACCATTTTGTATCTTTGGTTTTAGCTTTGCAAAATGACAGTCTACATATCAAAATTTCTCATTAATATAATCATTAGTTTTGATTCATGCTTGGCATTTGTTTTATTTTCTTATGCTTCCTTTATAATATTCTGCAGCTATTGAAAGTTCATTTGTTTTCAGCATGTTAGTTTTTGTTGACTAAATTATGATAATTATGGTAAGATTAATAGAATAGTCAAGATATTTGAAAATGTTTTGAACTTTGTATTATCAGGATTTGAATTGCTTGATATTTTTGTGCCCAAAACTGGATTGCATTTGTAAATTTATATTGGAGAACAAAGAGAAGCAGTTTTATTGTTTTTCAAAACTATTTTTAAAGAGAATCTCACACATTTGTTTACCACTCAGCTAACGTTTTTAAATTGTTGATTATGAAGATGTCTTCAAGGGGTTTTAAGTCTAAAAGGCAAGAACATTCATAAAATTCAGAAAGTGATAGTGGGAGATGTTATTTTGTAAGGCATTACAGGGTAGATTGAATTTGGACAATCAAAAGAGAGAATCAAGGAGAGAAAGCTTTTTTGACATTAAATATAGAAGGAAGAAGGACTTGAGGATAAACTTAGGTTTGTATGATTGAGACATACTAGATTTACTAGTTTGAATGGATCAGAGCATGATTCTTTTTCAGGGTAGAAAGAAATAATGATGTAGATAGATAGGATCAGATTGGAAGGCAGTAGATTTTTAACTTATATGTGGTAGGAAGTAGCCTGTGAAAAGTATGATAACTGTGTTGTAGGACAGTTAGTTCTCTGTTAGAGACTCTCATTGCTTAAATTACTACTCTATAGCTTCTTTTTTTTTTTGGGGGGGTGGGTAACAGGAATTGAACTTAGGAGCAATCAACTACTGAGCCACATCCCCAGCCCTATTTTGTATTTTCTTTAGAGACAGGGTCTCACTGAGTTGCTTAGCACCTCCCTTTTGCTGAGGCTGGCTTTGAATTTGCAATCCTCCTGCCTCAGCCTGGGATTATAGGTGTGTGCCATTGTGCCTGGCTGTATAGCTTTTTAATTTTTTTTTTGGAGTTCTTCCTCCAGATAGTCATTTATTTAAAAACATCAGAGGCAATAACACGATGCTAAAAATAAACATGTATCGATTACCCAATACATACTTACAAAAACCTTCTGTCCATTATAAATGGTGAATGCAAATAGACCATCCACCCACCCTTAGTGCATTATTATTTTCACAAGTAAAATAGGAAAGGAAAATAGTGAATTTAATGCTATTCAGCACCTTTAGTAAAGTCAAAAGACTCAACATCATATACATATATCTGAGTAGCTTTTTAACTTGATCACGTTGCACTAATTCTCAGTCCATTCTCTATACTACTTTCCAGAATGATCTTTTTTTTAAAATTTTTTGTAGTTTAGATGGATATAATGCTTTTATTTTATTTATGTTTCACATGGTACTGAGGATTTAACCCAGTGCTTCACATGTGCTAGGCAAGTGCTCTACCACTGTATACACGCAGCCTTTCAGAACGATCCTATTCTTAACTGATTTAAATATATCAGTGTCTCTTCACTGACTTCAGAAAAAAAACCATCAAATTCCTTAGCATGATGCATCTCTTTCAGGTCCCAGGCTGTCCAAAAGGGACCTCATTTCTATTCTTCTCATTCTCACTTCCTAGATGGCTGTGCTATATGTGGCTTTAAAAAATTTAAAAAAAAATTCTTTTGATTACAGCAAGTATGACCATTTAGTGTATTGATGCCTCCCAAATTCCCAAATGTATCAGAATTTGGGCACATAGTAGGCACTCACTGTTTACCAAATGAACGAGGAATGACTAAAATTCAGCCTTTTGAAAAACTATGTTGTCCTTATTTATTTTTCATTTTATTGAAAATTACAAACATTCTAGACTTGTGTTGAAAGGTTGAGAATAAGGAATTGCCCAGTGAAGGAGTGAGGTTTTTTTTCTTTTGTAATAGGAATTGAACCCAGGGGTGCTTTTCAATGAGCTATATCCCCAGTCCTTTTTATTTTTTTTTTATCTTGAGATAGAGTCTTGCTAAGTTTCTGAGTGTCTGTCTAAATTGCTGAGGCTGGCCTTGACCTTGCAATCCTCCTGCCCCATGATCCTCCTACCTCACAATCCTCTTTTCTTGCTGACCTCCTGCCTCAGCCTCTGAAGTTTCTGGGATTATAGGCCTGGCTCAGGAGTGAGGATTTATATCTGTCTTTCCAGCCTGAGAATTCAGAACATGTTGTTTTTGTTTTTGTGCATTTATGAATGATTAGGTTTATAGTGTTTTGGTATATAGGAGGTAAACTGACTTAAGGGTCTGCTTGGGTGTCTTGTTTCCTTTGACAAAAAAGTTTTGTACAGTCCACATTCAAGTGAACTTTTATAGCACTGCACATTTGTGAATTCATATCTAATGAAACTTCATTAATCACTTTGTTTTACTAACACTCTGTTCCCATAATATTTTGAATATAATGCTATTGTATCCATGCATATTGTAATTATTTAAATGTCTGTTTTCCAGTTAACTGTAAAATCTCTTGAGTAGAGAGAACATAGAATTAACATAGTACATTTTGTACATTTTGTCTAACATAGTACCTGGAAAGCATTAGTTGGTAGATATTATTTAAAGAATAAATAAAAGGCATGCTAATAAGCCTTGATTGATTTAATCTTCATAACCTGGTGATGTAGAGGATATTATCCCCATTTTACCTATGAAGAAACTGAGGAGTTAAGTAACTTATTTCACCTGGAATACCAAATAGAAGTACCAGTAAGTTGGGGATTGTGTACAGTTTTTACTATTGCTTGTATTTGCTTTATAATGTTCACAGAGATTTTACATTTTGTAGCCTGCTGGATACTTATACCAGCTTTGGTAGATAGGCAGGGCAGGTGCCATTCTCATTTATGGAAGAAATCTGTCAGAGAAGTTAGCTGACTTGCTCAGTGTTACACAGCTAATAAGTGTTGAGGCTAGTTGTAGAGTCTAGGTCTTTTGCCACCCAGTCTAATGCTCTACTACACTACCTCACTTAAATGCTTAATGAACATGAATGTAGGGACACATAAAGAAACAGCATTCATAGTTTTTATATTTTGTCGATTGAGTAGAGCTTTTTTTTTTTTTTATCAATTTGAGGAACATAGGAAAAAAAAAACATTGTGAACATGCATTAGGATATTTGTGAGGAAGTTTAAAACTTTCCTTAAGTACAAAAGAACAGTAGAGCACTGAGAATGAAGAATATATGCTTAGAATAATATAAATTGGAAAAATCTTCTTTTTTATGCTTTCAACCCTTACTAATCAATAGTTATAAGTGTAAATGAAAATTAAGTGCAGATTCTATTTTTTAGGGATTTGTGATTGGAAGAAAATTCTTTTTTTCCAATAACTTTTGGTATGGACTCTATAGATTGTAGTTTCTGTTTTCATCTCCATTTCATTCTTTTGCTCTGCATAATATGAGTATTTAGAATGTAGAATATAAAGACTTTTATAACATATAAAAAGGCAATTGGGTAATATATTTTTTTAATGTGTATATATACAGAAAAATTTTCTATCTACGTGTGAAACAGATCCATCTACTCTGGGAGTTTCTCTTCCTATTGGTGAGAGGTTATCTGCTAAGGTAGGTGGGTAGGAGTAGTTACTATGGGTAGCAATTTTTTGAGGCATCAGAAGCATGAGATGACACACTCCTAAGTTATGTGCAAACAGATGATCACATAATTTTTTCAAATTTGAGTGTATTTCTTTTAAAAAAATATGAAGTCTCCAATTGTGCTGTTTAAAAAAGTGTTTTGATCATTACATTTATAACCATATAATGTGATACATTTCTTTAATATGTTGATTTTTTTCTTATTTGATTATACTTAATTGAATATTCAGAATTTATTTATTTTTTATTGGTTTCTAATCTACAAAGTTGGTGCTATGTGACAGCAGTGAAATGAGAGCCTATAGGCATGAGGGTAGGAGCTATTTGAGTGTGTATTTCAGTCATTCTCCAACAACATGTCCATATTTTTTAAGAGTTGATAATGATAAAGCACTCTATACCTCTTGTACAGACTCAATTCCCAAGGTAGACATAATCTTTAAGACAAAGTGGGAGCCTGGGGTTATAGCTCAGTGAAGCACTTGGGTTCGATCCTCAGCATTATGTAAAAATAAATAAACAATAAAATAAAGGTATTAAAAAAAAGACAAAATGGACAGACGTTTCAAAAGACAGACCTGTGTTCTTTAACACTCAAGATAATTTCTTGGTGTAATATATTTGTGTTTCAACAGAACATGTCCATTATAGTAATTTAGTATCTGTGTAATCTTTTTGTTTGTTTAAAAGATAATAAGAGCCAATTTTCAACCTTATGAAGGAAATGGTTAACCATAGGTGTTTCACGGATGGATTAGGGGATATGAATGCTTTTGGCAGAATGACCCTGATATGGCTAAGCTTGCTTTTTGATAAATAAACATGAAGTCTAAGGACTTATGGGGCATATCTCTTTGGAAATATCATCCAGTCTCTGTAAGTACTGAAATATAAGTGGAGATGTTTCATAACTACAGCAGATCTGTTCTCTTAAAGAACTCATGTGCTATTGGACCAAAACATGTAGCCATTTGTAAGTGGCAAGAGAAACTTGGGGAGCTGCAATGATGGTCATAACTTTTTCTGCTTCTCCTCTTCCTTGCAGTGACTTTCTGTTTTTGAAATTATTAGTAAAACTTGATTTTGGATAAAGGCTCTGATTTGTATAATTCTATTTGACATTAAGATTCTTCTTTCTGAAGTTAAAGTTAATATTGCCTTTTGATTTCTAATTTAAGGAAAGATTGAAACTTGAACGCAACAAAGAATACAATCAATTTCTCAGGGATAAGGAAGAATCGATTGAAAAGTTCAAACAGTTAGAAAAGCATACTGAGGTAGGTTTGCTTTTAAAGTAAAATTTTATTACCACAGGCTGAATATTTGGTAGTTACTTGAAAAGCTTTCTATGTTTTAGATATGTCAATTAGTTTTTATCTAAACATTTGAAAAATTAAGCCAAATGAAGCCAGATACAGAATATTTAAACATTTAGTTTTGAAAACTGCTTTATCTCATTGAAAAACTTTTCCTACTTTTTAAAATTACCTCATTGGTGAGATTTAATTTTAGAGATCAGTTTTGCTAAGAGATTTTTGTTTATTAAGGTTTTTTTTTTTTAAATTGACAATTTCTAGCTCTCTAAACATTTTTCTTTCTTCCAAATTTTAGAATGATGTTATTAAGGCTAAGTTTTACCACCTTCTATGATCTTTGTGTTGAGAAAGGATTTAATTAGTATGTAACATTTAAGTACCAAAATATGTCTGATATCTTTTGGGATAGCAATTTGCATTTAGTTTATTTTCTGTTTTTATAGTGTTAGTGTTGCCTTTCCATTGATACTTAATTTTTATTGTAAAATTTCCTTGATGTTCTTTTTATCTCCAAAAGGAAAGATATTTATTATGGGCTATTAAATGTCTGAGTTGAGATGATAGACTAAGTACTATAGTGACTTTAGTTACCTTTAAAGTAACAGTATCACATTAAGATTTGTTTCTTTTTTCTTTTCTAATTAAACAGCCTAAGAATCAAAGAAATAAAAATTCTACTAGTCAAGTTAAACCTGATTTACCTCCACAAATACAAATATCTAGCACAAATTCAGAGGGTACTAAGAGAGAGAATTTAACTTCAGAGGCATATGAAGAGCTTCTAAACCAGAGAAGACTAGAGGAGGACAGATACCGACAATTAGATGATGAAATTGAATTAAGGAATAGAAGAATTATTAAAAAAACTACTGATGAAGTGGACATTTCTAATACAAAACATCAAAGGTTTGGTAGCAAGATTGGCATTCCAGAAAGAAGATTTCGCAGGTTTAATGAGGATTGTGTTTTTGATAGACATTATCACATACCAGACCAAGATCCTGAAATAAGTGAAGAAATGGATGAGAGGTTTAGATATGAAAGTGATTTTGATAGAAGACCTTTGAGAGTGTATACAAATAACAGGTATTTATATCTTCATTTTTATTTTCTTTATTTGTTTAAAGTCATTGTTACTTTTTATCATTATGTTAGGGAGAAGGAGTTTAATTTGATTTACTATATTTGATTAATTTTAAGTTTTATGAAGCACAATTTTTTTTGTGCCACTAAGATGGGTGAAAAAAAAAAAAAACCAAGATGGAGACCCCGTTGCAAAGCTGGAACACTGATAGGCTGTGTCCTTAAAGTAAAAAATGGGAAATAGACATTCTCAAAGAAAGGGTCATAAAGGAACTTCTGTGTTTCTTGGCACTGAATGGAGGGAGTAAATTACCAAAATCTTCCCTGAGAATTTGAATTGTAGACGATTGCTGATTCAGGTTCATAGTCTGAATTTATACTGCCAGTGGTGTCAAACAAACAAAACAAAACAAAACAAAAAAACAACCTACAAAAAAACCCAAGGCAAGAATGCAAAGTTTTCTTGATTGATAGTGTCTCTAAATGACTGGCAGGAGTAAAATAACTTCTGTCTTCAATAACTTGACTTAAAACTAGGCCATCCCAATTTATGATGTTAAAATGTGGGTAAAAAGGATACCTTAACATAAATGGAATATAATTTATTCCTTTAATGTTCATATGCTGTATTTTTTCATCAAATATTTATCATTCATATAAGTGAAATGGCTTTTTTAAAATCAGATTTTCAGATGCTTTTCAGTTTGTTTTTGTGAGACTGTAATTTCTTAACTACTACAAAGAAGTCTTATTGTCATATTTGTCTTAATACTGAAAACTTGCCATATGTTTGCCTAACTTTGGATTTAGATATGCAGATGTCACAAGGTGTAGCATTTGTCATTAACTTACAATGAAGTTATTTTGCAGTTCTTTTATTCCCTTAATCATATTCTGACTTGAATGTCAAAGGAAGCAAATATTTTCTTTTATGAGGTCTTTCTTTTTAACAAAAGCCCATGGATTTGGGAAGTAGTAAGTTAACTTGTATGTTTAAAGCCACAGACTAGATAGATTCCTTCTGGGTCATAGGTATAGTTTTAATTTGGTATTAACTCTAAAGCTCAGCTAAACCAAAAGAACTTCTCAGAGGCACACAAGACCTAAACGGAATCTCTGGACTTCGATTTGAAATCAGGGTGTTCTTAGGCATTAAGAGAGTGTATTCTTGGATATTATCATTAAGAAGTAACCCCTTACCCATGAGAGGATTGAATAGAGAGAGCAATAGAAAAACCATTGCTGAATCTCATTAGTTCCTTTCTTCAGAGAAAACTTCATTTGTCTCAGGAAGGTTTCTAAAATAAGTTGTAAAACCACTATTAGCTTTGTTAAAATGAACTAATAGGGATGATTAAAAATGATTAAATTCTAAATTTATTAGATGGAAGCTTGGAGAAGACTTTATTGAAAGGAAGCTTAGTAAATGAAGGAAATTCCATAAAATTATATATAACACACACACACACACACACACATACACACACACACACATATTCATAGGAAATAAGGTGGCTGACTTTCTAAACTATAACTTGTTTTCCCAGCTTAGGTTCTCTTGAAGTTTTTTCTTAAGATCATACATTAGTTACTTTAAAATATTTATGCAATCTCTAGTTGTAAACAGCAGTTGTTTCTTAATTTAACAAAGTTAAACACAGTCATATCAATAATTTTATGAAGTTGCTGCCTTAAGATTTTATGATCTTTTTAGTAAAAGGTAGAAGATTTTCATGATCTGAAGAGGAACCAGTATTATGGTCTTTGTAGTGAAATGTATATTTCTGTTCTTTTTCTTGGATTCTTAAACATTTCTTTTGTATTGATTTTATTGAAATTATCAGTGACAGGTGGCTTTTATAATCTTGTTACTGAATTTTTTTTCCTTCATTGGAAGGTACACCTTAGGACATTTTTTGTATGAACTGGTCACTGGGAAATCTGGGTTTTACTTTAGATTTTAGCAGAGACTTTGATCTTATACATAAATAAAATTGTTAAATTTCTTAGATTTAGAGTGAACTTTGAAAATGACCTCATATGATGCTTGTTTTATTATTTGTATATAATGAAGAGCCTTTAAAACACATTTTAATATGGATACTTTGGATATAGTGGAATAAAATAAGTTAAAATTGTAAATTTGAATACTGTCTTTAGACAACTGAAAGTCCAGGAAGTCAGTCACAAGTTCTTGGGTGATTTTTGAACAAAGTTTTGAATGTCTAAGTGACCTTTAATTCTAGGATCACAAATTATGCTTTAAGATATTTGTAGCTTAATTTCTCTGTGTTAAAATTTTCATTGTTATAGATAATCTTTTAATCATATCAATTAATTTCTTTTGTGTGTTGTACTTTGGGTTCCCAGGTTTGGTGATTTGCTAGAAGATGGGACTTTGTATATAGTTATATTAATGGTTATGATTTATTGCATCAAAGGATATAAGGAAAAATGAGCTAAGGGAAAAAGTGCATTTTGACAAAGTCAGAAAGAAACCAGAGAGGCGCTTCTAAAAGTCCTTTCCCAGTGAAGTCAAAGAGGAAATGCTTCATTATTCCAGCACTGAATTGTGACAACCAGGAAACCCATTTGAGACTCAGTACCCAAGATTTTTATTTGGGGCTGCCCAGGGTTTTGTTTGGGGCGAGTCATGTAGTTACTGCTTTTCTAGCTGTATTAAAATTTGAGACTCCCTGAAGGAAAGAGGTGTTTCAGCATGAACTATATTGTTTGTGTAAATAGTTTAGGAATATTGAGCCATTCTGGGTGTAGTGAGAACCCTTTTTAAACTCTTATGTTCCAGGTTCTAGCCTAGGGTCACCTGTACAATCCAAGCTTTCTAAGAATCGTCGGTTTCAGACTTGCACTGTTAGATCTTCTTCACATGTATATTTGTAGAGATCTAATATAACTAAATCTGGTTACCTGGCATTGTTAATTATAAATTTGCATTTGAGTTTATATTTATCTCTTATTTCAGTAGCAGAAATAGGGAATGATCCTAAACTGATGTGTGAGCTCAAGAGATGCACCTAGGCTTTCGGTTGGCTAAAACCAGCTTTTTTTTTTTTTAAAGTAAATTGACGTAATTTTGAAATTCTTTTTTAAAAGGGCCTGTGAAGAATTCAGTTTTAGATGTGATGAAAAGTGGAAAGCATAAATGTATCATGCCAAGTCAAGTTATTAAGATTAAAATATTAATAGTTTTTTCTTTGCAGGTGATATTAACAATGGCTTGTGTGATAGAAACAAAAGAAAGACTTTTATATGCTTATGCAATGGAGAATAAAAAGTTCCTTTTTTAAAACAAAAAATTACCAGGTTCATTAATCTGATAATGAAATTCATCTAAAATATTGAGTACTTAAACAACCATGTTTCTTCTATCAGTACTGTTGAGAAAGATTTGTTAACTCGAATACTGGTTTTCATGGGGTTGGTCAATGTTGGTGTAAAAAGTCATGTTGTTTTCTGTGGTATGAGAAATTAATATTAAAAAAAAATCAGTGTTTGCCAAATGGAAAAAAAAGTTAATTAAAAAACATTTTTTCATTGTTATTTTCCAAAAAGGTTTTAAAGAAGAAAATTTTAAAAAATCTAATCTTTCTTTTTGTTTATGAACCTTGTAACTAACATGAACTAATCATTTCAGCCCACACTTCACATTTTCCATTCAGCTTTTGGTAACATTTATTTTTTAATATGGTTTGCATTGTTGGCAAATGTCATCTTTTTCTATATTTGGGTTAATTTAATGGTAAGACTGTGACTATATTTTCAAGTTAAAAAGGTTTGTATGTGCAGTAAACAAATTTCCAGGATATGATTTTGAATTAGAAAACAATATCATTTTGAATTTCGATAATCTTTATGAGTGCAGGGACCATGTATCCCAGTGCCCAAAAGAGTTTGGCATGTACAAGGCACACAATTTCACTTAAGTGAATGATTAAAAAAAAAAAAACGCCTCAGAGCCAGTCTTAGGTGCATGCCTGTATCCCCAGTGGCTTGGGAGATTGAGGCAGACAAGTTGCAAGTCCAGCGTCAGCCTCAGCAGTTTATGAAGGCCCTAAGCAACTTAGCAAGACCTTGTCTCAAAATAAAACATAAAAAGGGCTGGGGATATGGGAATGTGGCCACATAAAACATCCCTGGGTTGAATCCTTGGTACCGAAAACAAAATAAAATCAAACAAAAGTGAACAAAAAGAACCACTCCCTGCAACAGTCTTAGTATATTACCTGAATTTAACTTTAAAAATATGTCTCAACATTGTAATTTTGAAATAAAAAATTTCTAGATATTATATTGAAATGAGTATAATACACTAGGGGCTGAGAATGTGACTTAGTGGTAGAGAGCACTTGTCTAGAATACATGAGGCCCTGGGTTTGATCCCTAGAACTGAAAACAAACAAAGAAACCTAAAACACATCCACGAAACAAATTTACCACCCCCCCCCCCCCCGCCAAAGTCTTAGTGTTTGTTATTTTTTAAAAACATTTATTTATTTATTTAGCTGAGAATCAAACCCAGTGCCTCACATATGCCTGGCAAATGCTCCATCACTGAGCCATAACCCAATTCCCTTAGTGTTTATACTTAGAAGATTATACTTAGAACAAATCTTATTTGAATTAATTTTAGAATGTGTTTATAGCAAAGTTTTTAATACTTTGTTCCCTTTAATGATTCCAACAAAAAATGCTAAAACTCAAAGAGACATAAAAGGCCCCACTGTATGTGGAATATACTCTGTAAGCTAATATGTTTTTAAGGATGCATGGGAACAGAGGAGGGAACGTGCCTTCTATGGAGAATGATGATGATTTCACAGAACAATCAAATAAACGAATTTCATCTGCTGGAAGTAAAAGGTATAGTATGTGCTATAAATTCTGCCCTTGAGCCAGTACACTATGAAAAGCACTTGCCTAAAACTGAGTTACTGAAAAAGTAGTGTTAATAGCCTTCCTTGCTAGTGACAGAGAAATTAAGAGAAGGAAAAAAAAAGGGGGGGTGAGAACTAATCGTAAATGAAAATATATAGTACTTTTATAGCATCATTTTGAAGAACAAAGTTTTGGTTATAAAACTTGTCAAGGTGTTCAGAATGAGTCTGTATCATTATAAAGAATGAAATAATTAAGGGGGCAATAAACATAATTTAGTGGATTAAAAATCAAGATATCCTATGAGGGTAGGAAGGATAGTAGAATGAATCAGAAACTATTACCCTAGGTACATATTATAACTATATGCCCAATGGGATTTTACATCATGTATAACTAGAAGAATGAGAAATTATATTCATTATATATGATGTATCAAAGTGCATTCTACTTCATGTATAACTAATTAAAACAAATAAAAAAATTAAAAAAATATAGATATCCTGGAGTTATGGTAATGCACTTTAACTGGAAATATAGTGAAGATATTCCTGCAATGTAAATTTTTCTTTTAGAACTTTATTTTTGTTTTTTTTTAGCTTATAAAGTAGATAATATTTATGTTTACTTTGTAAGATTAGTGCTTATATATTTGTTGAAAAAAAACTGTTAATAGTTTTTATCATTTTGGTGGCTTTCCTGTTCATACATAAGAATAAATAGTTCTAATCTATAGTATAGAAAGAAAATAGTATTGTCATATGTCAAGAAATGTGTCTATTTTTTTTGAGGATATGTAATAATATACAAAGAATACTTGCAATAATGGACTACTATGGACTACTATTTGGTTCTAATTAAGTTTTTGTTGAGGGATTTATCCGTTTTTTTCCTTCTTCCTATCTTCCAAGGAAGGTTTTTTTTTTTTTTTTTTTTTAATTTTTATTTTTAAAGGGGTGATCTTTTCCAAGTTGTTTATTGGTTATACTGTTTCTTCTTCTTCTTTTTTTAGGACTTATTTATGTGTACTTATTTTCCTGAGTGGATAATTTATTATGAGAAAGATTTTTATTTTTTGAACTGTAAATCCAGTGAAGCTGGATGAGTCTAAATACATTTGGAATCTCACTATATAAATAATTGAAATGTTATGACTTTACCTTACCTTTAAAATTTGGAATCTCACTATATAAAGAAATAAAATTTTATGATTTTTACCTTACCTTTAAAAAGATATAAATATTATACTGTTCTAGCACTTGGAAAGGCTAGTAACTTATACCTACATTTTATTGAAATTTTGCTTCCTGCAAATAATTTTTTTTTCTTTCTGTTGTAGTGCTCAAGATAATGAACCATCCAAATCTACTAATCGAGATATCTGTAGTCCTTTTGCAGGAATGCTTTTTGGTATGTACAAATTTCCAATAGATTAGTCTTTTGCAGAATGTTGTATAAAAGGTTTTTAGTGAGAACTCAGTATTGTAAGTAGTACTACTTTTAATAACAGTAGAAAATGTTTATCCAGTGCTTATTTCATGATAGGTACCATGCTAATCATTTAACACACATTGTATAGTTCTGTGTATAACTGTAAAGCTAATTAGCTTATTTGGTGTGTGTTTTCTATAAATTCTGTAGTTGATGAATGAAACTTTGGTTTTAGTTAATAGGCTTTTTTGTTTGTTGGGGGTACTGGGGCCTTCTAGATGCTAGGCAAGTGATCTGCCACTGAGCTCCCCAACCCTTTAAAAATTTTTTTATTTTGAAATGGGATCTCATCGGGTTGCTCAGGTTGGGGTTGGATTTACAACCTTGTTGCTTCTGCTTCTTGGTTCATGTCACTGTGCCTGGCTAGTAAAAAGCTTTCATATTTTATTAGCATTTTTTTTGATACTAGAGATTAAAACCAGGGGCACTTTACTATTGAGCTACATATTCAGTTCTTTTTATTTTATTTTGATACAGGGTCCTCAGTTGCTTAGGGTCTTTATAAATTGCTAAGGCTGGCCTTGAACTTGTGGTCCTCCTGTCTCAGCCACTCAAGTTGCTGGGATTTCAGGCATGTACCACTGTGCTTCACTTTATTAGTACTTTGTTGTAGCATAGCTCTTTTTATACTATTTTATATGTGATTTTTTCCCCTATATTTTCTTGTTTCTTCAGCTAGCACAAAACTACCTTCTATTTTAGTTCAATTTCTTCGAATTGATCCATTTTTTTCCTTTGTTCTTTCCGTATAGTTTCTGAGAAGGTGTTTTGTTCAAATAAGGATAATGGTCTAAATTTTATATTTGTTTTTTCAGAGGTTTAATTAGTCAGTTTTCTGTTATTGTGACTAACTGAGATAAACAACTTAAAGGAGGAGGAAAGATTTACTTTCAGAAGTTTTAGTCCATAGTTGCTTGGCCCTATCCCTGTGGGCTCCTGGTAAAGTAGAACATCGTGTGACAGGGACTGTGTGGTAGAGCAGACAAGCTTATCTCATGGTAGCCAGGAAGTAGCCAGTGGGGCAGGGATGAGACTTGATTTTAGTGTATGTCCTTAAGTGACCTACTTTCTCCCACTAGACTTTACAGTTTCTACCACCTCCTAATAGTCCTCTCAATTATGAACCCATTAGTGGATTAATCCATTGATGAGATCAGAGCCCTCAGGATCCCAAGAGCCCTCAGGATCCCAAAAGCCCCACTTCAGAACATTGCTGTACTGGGACCAGGCTTCAGTCCATGAGTCTTTTGGGAACATTCCAGATCCAAATGATATAGAAGTCAAGGTCTTTCCAGAATATAACTTTCGAATTTGCTATATATTACCCTTGTCACAATTTCAGAAGTTGTATGAAGAGAACATTGTTTCCTGTTTGTACCTTTAAATACAAAAGAGGTCTGTTCTTTGTCTGAAAACTGTTAAAAAAAAATTAACTGAATTTTGGTTTTAATAAAATATGTGAAGAAATTGGATAACATGTTAGGCTTATTCAACCTAAAAGCTGTCAGTAATTTAAATCTTGGCTTCGAGACATATAATCATATTATAATCTCAGACTTCTGTTTCCTTGAAATGGCCAGATAAAAAAATGGCATAGCATCTAGAATTTCATTCTAGTATAAAGTTTATGAGAACTGACCAGTTTAACCTGGCTATAGATTATGTTCTAAAGATATAGTTATTACATGGTAAAAATAGGAGAAATGCCTTTCTAAGCTGAAAACTAAGTGATAATTTTATCAATAAAAATATTAACACTCTGAAATTTTAAAAATGAACAGCATGAATTTATCATTAGTGTAATTTGGGAATTGTTTTTGACTATTTAGTGAGATAATTGACTTTATTTAATATCTGGACCAAATTGTTAAAAGTCATTTTCCCCCAGACTATATTTGAACATACCTGCAGTGTTCTTAATCTCTAGAGGCAGGGCATTCCATCTTTAGGCAGCTCTGATTGTTAAGATATTCTCATTTCAACTGAATTGAAATTCATCTTCCTATTTTGCTGAAAGGACCTCATTTCTGGCCTTTACTTTTTTGAATATGTATTTTATAATGTGTCACCTTCCTGAATATTTTGAGTCGTAAGATGTTTTCAATCGAATTGATTAGATTCTCAGGTAAGCTATTTTATGCATAGATAATTTTCTGTGTCCATTTTATAACATAAAAGCTTTAATTTTATATTCTTTACTTATACTGTCATCTGTATATATGTGCATATACATGCACAAAATTTGGTAAATATATGCATAATACATTAGTGTGTTTATTTTCATCCTTAACAAATAAATAGTTGACTGTTTGGAGTGAAATAACAATGTATTGTGAGATTTGTAATAGAATCATGGTTATTTAGAAGTAATATATAAATTGCCATGTGTTTGGGGATTTTTCCTTTTGTGTTTAAAAAAATTTTTTTTAGTTGTAGATGGACATAATACCTTTATTTTATTTATTTATGTGGTGCTGAGGATCGAACCCAGTGCCCCATGCATGTGAGGAAAGTGCTGTACCACCGAGCCACAAACCCAGCTCTCCTTTTGTATTTTTATTCACTGTTTGTTGTCTGAGAGCCTAATTTATATAATTTCATAAGTTTATATAATTTAAATTATTTCAAGTTTGTTGAAATTCTTTAGTAAATTAAAAAAAAGTCTCAGAATATAGCCTATCTTGGTAAATGTGTTAGGTGTACTTGAAAGAATGTGTATGGTGTATTTGTTAAGTGTAGTGGTTTATAAATGTCAATTAAATAAAGCTGATTAATAGTGTCTTTATGTCATATATATCCTTAATGGTTTTTTTCTGCTTCTGCATAGAGGAAAGTATTAAGTTCTCTGACAGTGTTGTCTTTAGTGTGAGGCTTGGATTGTTGTAGCGATATTCTCAGTGTTATTTTAGGTTTTCAGCAATGACCCTGATCTTCTAAGAGTAGCAAACTTTTGCTTTGTATGAGTGTAGGACGCTGAGTCTAAGGCAGTTTTCTGCCTCTCAACAGTAGATTATGGCTTTTGCTTTTGTATGAGAGAAAAGTCTGCAAAGTGAATAATATTTTGTGCCTAAGTGCCACAGATATTGCCCCATCCTAAGCTTTTTGATAAGCATCTGGTGGAGGCTGGCAAGTGAGTACAGATTTCTCTGTGTCTGGGGCTTCCAGGGATTCCATATCTAACCCACACATGGACTTAAGAATTTAATAAAGTTTCTATTGTTTTCTTACCTGCTTTTATGGTGGCCACCTCTTAAGTTAATTGTCCCATTTCTTCATGTATTGTTTTTTGTATTTGGTATTTATTTCATTTGGTTGCTTATAAATTTAGCTCTCTGATGAGCTTTTAAAAAGTTATGATTTTGTTAATGATTGAGCTTCTTCTCATTGTAAGATCAGAGCATAGTTCTTTTGTGGCTTTGTACTTTCTAAGCATAAGCAAAACTCCTCATTTGGTTCTTTATAGTGGCTTCCATTTTGTCCCTCATTATGTTTCTATTTTCACTTAAATTCTTGACCATAAGTATAATAGTTATTTGAATACCCTTGTCTGTTTCATCTTCTGTCATTTATGTGCTTTTTTTATATTGACTAGTTTTCTACTGGTTATGGCTTTCTCACTATATTATTAGTTCTCTATTGCATTATCACAAATTACCATAAATTCAGTGACTGAAAACAATCTACATTTATTACATCTCAAGTTGTATAGATCCAAAGTCTAGGCATTACTTAGTTAAGGTCATATATTCATGGTCTCAGGAGGCTATAATCCAGGTATTAGCCAGGCTTTATTTTTCACCTGGATGTTTGGGAAAATACCTCCTTTCATGTTCTTTCAGGGTTTTGGCAAAACTCATTTCTTTTGACTTTGAAGGCCTGGCCTTTTACTGGATGACCAGTAGCAACTCTCTGAGTTACTAAATGTTGTCTGCTGTATCTCACCATGACTGCTCACTTGATAATGTTAGCAGTGAGAATTTCTGAACTCAAAGAGTCCTCATTCTCTTATCTGAGGGCCTTAAGCCAATTATATCAGGCCTACCCAAGATAATCTCCCCTTTAATTATTCTAAAAGTAATTGATATGTTACCTTAATTAAATCTGTAAATTTCTTTCATCCTTTCTTATTATACAGAAGCAAGTCACAGGTCCCACCTATACACAAGGATTGGGGATTATATAGGCACTCAGCAACAGGGAGCAGAAAACATAGGAACCATTTTCAAATTTTGCCTTACATCATCACATTACTCTTTTCCTAAGGAGCAATTTTTATCTTATTGAGACCTGTTTTCAAATTTAGTTAGGGACATGTAGAGTAGTACAGGAGATAGTTCAGCTTTGCTATTACAGAGTGACCTTTCTGGGGTCTTCCCTTAAAACTGTGGGGAATCACTGAGAACTCTACACTAGTTTTGGGGAACTTGAATTTCTCACTTTTGTTTCATGTCTCTGAATTTCACATACTTGTTCTCCTTTGTGTTTTTTTCTAGCCAAATGAAATTTTAATATATGAATGTTTAGACTAGTACAACGCCAAGTCTGAAGGGCACACTTCATTATGGATCTTTGCCCTGCAACTTCCAGGCATTTTATTATTCCTGAATTTTGCTCTTTACTCACTTAAGTTTTTTGTGGTGCTGGGGATCGAACCCAGGGTACAAGATATGCACTCTACCACTGATCTGCCTTTCCCTGACTCCCAGCCCTCTTTACTCACTTGAACTTGGTTTCTTGGTTCTGTTTGAGTTTTCTTTCCTTGTGCACATGGTCTGGAAATTGCATTTGGGCAGAAACTCAAATAATTATAGGGCTCACCTCATTTATTTTCCTTCTCTCTGATATTATAATCCTGTGCTTCCTGTTGTCTGTCTGGGAAATAGTTATTTTATGTTTGGATATAAAGGATTTTAACCTATAAATTAACTTTGACAAAGTTATATAATATTTTTACTACTATCTCATGAAGAAAGTCTAGTTTTCTAGTTTTTTACAGACAGTCCTGTGCTTGTTTTTCCATCCTGGTCAGAAGTAGAATGGAGGTTTACTTTAATTATAAAACACCCTTATTAACTTGAACATAATTCATGTTACTACTTGGGGAGCTTCACTGTTGCTGATGTCTGTGCTGAATGGACACCCACTAATGGTTGAGAGACCAATAATTAAGGCAGTAGACAAATGGCTGATTCTATTGAATTTTGATACTTACAATTTACGAAGCATTTAGATTGTACATATCTACATTAAGAGATTATTTTGTGGCACTAATTTATGCAATAATCATAATATTCTTCCCTGGATCCAACTGTTTAATCAACTGAATTTTTACATAAGTGATACCAAGGTGAGAGGTTTGTATTGTTTTTCTTTTTTCTTTTTTTTTCCTGTAGAATGGAGGTAGCCATTGACGTTTTTGGAGCAATAATTAGTGTTGTATTTTAAGACAGTGAATCTTATGTAAGTGTGCTTCCATGTATTGGAGTACAGAGAAGGGAATTTGGGAGAGTTATTGCTGCAAGGTTAATGGCCTTTTGAATAGAAAGGAAGGGCCTCATGTGTTGAATAAGAGAGGATGAGCAAAGTTATAGAAAGGTGTTAGAGCTTCTTATTTGGGCCATTAACAGAAAACAAAGAGGGGAGCTTCATTTTGAGAGGTCCATTTTGAATGGATATTTGTTAAATTTAAGAGGTTTATGGAGTTATTAACTACATTATTAGAAAAATGGGGATGGGGATTAGAATATTCTGTTATTTAGGAAGATTTTTGACTAAAGGTAGAGGCTTAGAATTACTAATGTATTTATGTTTGACACATGGTAGCATCTCATAAATTATGAAGTTAATTGAAGAGGTACTGACACGTGATTATTTTTCTGTACTTGAATATTTAGTAATTACTCTTTGATATAATTTAAAATGAAGTTTTTTTTTTTTTTTTAAACTGAGTTTGAGTTGTATGCTACTTGAGTTGTAAGACTGCATTTTTTCTTACCACTATCTAGGAGGTGAAGATCGGGAAGTTATTCAGAGGAGGAAAGAAAAATATAGACAAGAACTATTGGAACAAATGGCTGAGCAACAGAAGAACAAGAGACGGTAATGAAAGGTTTGCATTTAACACAGGTGTTTTGAGTTTAAAAGACTTGCATAAAATGACATGATGGTAAACTAAGGAGCTGTTTTTTCTAATATAATCTTTCATTTGTAAATCACTTGTAATTTAATCATTTGATTGTAAGTCAGTAAGGAAAATGAAACAAATACTATGAGTAGACTTTGTTATAGATGCATGAGACTGTATGTATGCTATAAAAGCCTTTTCATTTCCTTCCTTAATTTGCTGTTTTTATGTTTGAGTAGTGTTTAACATTATCTGTATGCCCGTTGCATTATCTTTTACATAGTAAACAGATACAAAAGTATGCGGCCTTTTTTCATTTTGATATGGTAAGCACACCCCCATATGCAATATAAATATAAACATATGATGAACTACAGGTATTTATATTGTATACAAGTCTCAGTGTTTGTTGTCTTGTACAAATATCTGCAAAATAGTAGATATGAAACAGGACATTTGGATACTAGAGAATTTGAGACTTATCATCCTGTAGTACCCTGGAACCTTAAGAGGAAGCTAATATCTGCTCTCTGATGCTGGCCATCTTTAATATTGATTTCTTAAAAATTCGTATTAGAAAGTTTGGTTGTAAATTTTATCCTTCTTTTTGGAAACTGAAAATACATATGTGCCCTAAAAATAGTTGTTTAGTTTCATAAAGATTAGTTTTACTTTTGTATTTCGTTTGGTGTGAATTATCTTTGAATTGTCTTCAAAACCCACTGGTTTTGAATACTTATTCTGTCAGTTACATGTAAATCCCAGTTTACTTTGCACCAGGTCAGAAAATTTGATTTTTTTGGTATTATTTAAAACTTCATTGTTAAAGTAATTATATTCGAAGACTTTTGTTTCCATAATGGTTATAATTTAGATAGTGTTTATAATAACTTTTTAATATACAAAACTTTAATTTTGTTTAGAGAAAAAGATTTAGAACTCAGAGTTGCAGCTTCTGGAGTACAAGACCCTGAGAAATCGGTAAGGGTTCCTGGCATCTTCTAATATTTCAATTTTTAATTCAAACAAGCCTTTTGAAATCAGTGGTAGGTAGGGATAGAGAATATTGGGGAACTCTAAGATTAGATCAGTTTAAACAGAAATTAATTCAGTCCTTATAAAATATAAATCTTAACTCTTACTTATTTTTTATTTTCCTAAGAAAATTTTTTCTTTTTATTTGTGCATCATTTTTAATTTGTTTTTAATTAGTTCTTTACTTTGTCATATATACTATTCAAAAGGCAAGTTATCTCAGTATAACTTAAAATCATGTGAATATTTTTCTTGGATATGTTTTAGCTACTTGCTTTTCTTATATGAGAGTGATTTCCAAAGAAACTGAAAGCTTTAATTCTAGTCTCTAAGCATTTTAGTAATTGTTATTTAATGTAAAACTAGAGAGATAATAATCCTATTTTTACTTTAATTTTGCAATTCTCATCATTAAGTGGAATGAATTACTCACATCATTGCAGTTAAGTAAGAAGGAGGTAACAATTTATTGCTCTTACCACAATGTACTTTTTTTGTAGTTGAATATATATATATATATATATATATATATATATATATATATATATATATAGTGTGTGTGTGTGTGTGTATATATATATGTATGTATACATATGTATGTATGTATATGTATATATATATGTGTGTGTGTATATATATATATATGTAGTTTATTGAGGGAAGTGTTTGTTTCATCTTTAAATGATGGTTATTACCTTTAATTTCATTAAAAAGTTAATTCTTTAAAAGGGATACAGCAAATCCTTATAATTATTCTATTTATTATTCAAGTATAGGCAGTTTCTGATTGACTTTCACTAAGTATATATCCTTTAGGTTATTTATCTGTTTTTTAAAAGTTTAATACTAGAACTGGAAATATAGCTCAGTGGTAGAGTATGTGCTTAAGTAATAAGCCCAGTACTCAAACCCCAGCAGATGAAAGTTTAATACTGTAAAAGTATCTCCCACTATGTGCTTCTGACTGTTCACAGAATAAGGTTTGTAGATTAATGAGAGAAGAATACCATGGCAGAGAAAAAGAAGAAAAATTCCAAAGCTAAATATATTTTCTTCCATCAATATATACTTCTGAAGTAGCTTTTACATTCCTTTTATAAACTAGAGCTTTTTAATTTGAGAGATTGGTGTGTTAAATTTTAGATTGTGTGACAGATGTTATTTATCTTTGAATTGAAACTCCTAAAGGGTGTCAAGTTGATTTATGAGAATAAATGTTAGTAACAGTAATTGAAATAGTAATTGAACATTATTTTTGGGTTTATATTTGATGTTCAAATCAAATTATAATAAGTCAAATAATCAAATAATAATAAATGTAGTGCTAGAGTAGGAATTAACAAACTGTGGTCTGTACCCAAATCTTGCTTTTGCTTGCGTTTGTTAATAACGTTTTATTGCAGCACAGCCTCCTTCATTTCTAGGCTGAGTTTGGTAGTTCTGAAGTGACTACATGGCCTGCAAAGCCTAATATCTTTACTGTCTGGCCCTTTATAGAAAGTGTTCGCTGATCTTGTTCTACAGAGTACTTTTGCTATTAGATAGAGAAGTAGCATAGAATTATGTTATAATAGAAAGAGTATTTAAAATTGGTATTTGGCTTTCGTTGTTGCCTGAATATTTATTAACATCAAGACCTTATGTGATTTATGTAATTCCCTGGGAGCCTCAGTTACTCATTTGTAAAATAAGAATTCGATCTTTAAATATTTTATAGTTATAAAATTCTGTTATTCTGTGACTGTCTTAAATGACTGTGGGGATAAAGGGTCTTTTGAAGTTCCTTCTGCCTCTAAATTTATGATTCTATGTTAACAAACAGATTTTTCTTTCTTTATTTTAGCCTGATAGGCTAAAGCACTTTAGTATGGCACCAAGACACCGTGAAGAGATGATTCCACCTGAAAGACCCAGAGTAGCTTTCCAGACACCTCTCCCTCCTTTATCTGCCCCGTCTGCCCAACCCATTCCTTCAGTTTACTCCATCCCTTCTCAGAATGAAGATTTGCACAATGGACTCAACAGTACTCTTGGTGAAATGGTGCCTCCCAGGTGCTTGTTTAAAATGTTTTGTGTTTTGAAATTAGGTATGGTATTGTTATATATTATGTTTAGAAGGATATGCTGAAGCAGATGACATTATCCTTCAGAGATTTTGTATCATTAATAGCTTTGCCAAATAATTTCTCTTGAAATTGATTTTTGTTGTTGGTCTAAAACTATTATAAAAACAAAGGAAATCTTTTTTTGTTGTTTAATGATGATTTATATTTGTAGAATGAATTGCTAAGTAAAATTTAGGTTTGGGTCATATTTTTAATACCTTTTATCATAAAGAAAGTATGCATTATCCTCAATTTTATTATTTCCATTTGGCAAACATTGAAGTCTTCTTTCAACTTATGCAGGAAAAGTTTCTAATATGGCTCTTTTGTTTATATGATTTTATTTTAGCTTCTTTTTCCTTCAGTTCTTTCTCTGATTATTCTGAGGCTATGCAACCCAAATGTCTGGAATAAAAGTGTGGAGATTATAAAAACTGTTATTTAGGTATTGGAGTAAAAATTTGATTTCTATAAAAGGCATCATGCTGTACTAGACTATATATATAAAGAAAATTCTATTAACATTGCTGTTTTCTGGTTTATACTTCCTTTTTGTAGGACTCAATCTTATTTTTTGTTTACTACTAATGTTAATGTTAACATGCTTTACATTTGCATAATGTATTTAAATCTGTAGGTTTTTGTTTTAAAACTTTTAAAGCATTGATATTTCTGGGCTGTCCTTCCTTCTTTGAGTAGGACTTGGTCTTTTATTTGTCACTAACAAATCATAGGGCTGTGTTTACTGTATTTATCAAGTGCTTCATTTTCTCTAATGGCTTCTGTACTCAAAAGACAGGGAGGGAATTGAAAGGACAGAGCATTGTGGTTTTAGCATTAGATTAGGGATCATAATGCTTCACTTCATGTCTGGAATTTGGAAAGACTGCATCTTTGTTGAACGTCAAAATTTCATTTGTAAAAGTGGAATAATAATATTTTTCTTATCTACAGTTACAGAGTTGTGAGGACTAAATATTACATAAGTCATAAAATTTAGGAGTTGGTGATAACAGTTCATTTTCATCATTGTTATTTAGTTTCTTTGTTGAAGTATCTGTTGTGAGGATAGTGAAGGTTGACACATGGAGTGACTAGTAAATATGAGAAATATTTACTACTGAAGAAAATTTAATGCATTCTTAACTCTTCAGAATCATTTTGGAGTACATAATAAAAAGGGAGAATCTGTTAAGATAAACTAAAAACTGAAAATATTTCAGATTGCTCCTTTTCTTTTTCTGTTATCTTATAGGATTTCCCTTTGCCATTTTTAGTATTAGAAAATACTGCATGGGTGGAAATACAGAGCTGTTTTCTAGTTAGTAATAAAATGCTGAAGTTGAGATTTTTCAGAAGTTTTAAGTTTATGGAATACTAAAGATTACATCAAGACTTTTACTTTTTGATATTTAAGTAATTTTTATTTCCCATTTAGGTTCATTTCCTGTGAAAGAACGTTTTATAAGCTAAAAAAAAAAAAATGCCCCTTTCTCCAGATGGAATCATTTGTAATATATAGTTTTGTATCTTGTTTCCCTTTTTTCCTGGACTGTCCTTCCTCTTTTGTGTGTGTAGTTCACTATAACAACATGGAAATTTTCCATGCTTTCTTCCTCTTTTCCCTTGAGGTTTAAATGTTCCTACTTTGAATTCCTATAGCACTTTATGTTTACTTGTTTTATTTCATATCCTATACTTGATTGTAATTGTAATTTTTTTTCAGAATTATTTCTGAGAGACAAAGATTGTATCTCTTTGTTTGATATTGGCACATAATGATTATTGGGTACTAAATGATTGAATATTAGCTTGTTTTTTCTTGTATAAGTGTTGTACTTGAGATTGTGAAATTTTATGCTATTTGATTTGCTTTTTAATCATAATTTTTGACGAATTAGAGCAAGATTGTGGCTTTTTCTAAACTAGTGATTGGGATTCCAGTAATGCTTTTGCAAAAGAATAATATCTTGATTAAATATTTGCAGTAAAATATGAGAAGAATTTTCCATTTTTCGTTTGATATAGGGTTGCACCTCTACCTCCACCTCCCATACTTCCACCTCTAGTTACCAACTATCGAACTCCTTATGATGATGCATACTATTTTTATGGTGCCAGAAACACTTTGGATCCCAATCTTGCTTATTGTAAGTGATCTCTAGGGTAAATATCTTTTTCCAGTGGTTTCATAAGAGGAATTGATTTTTATGCAGGGAAAAATATATAAATGAAAAAAAATCCCACAGCTTTTCTAAATTCAAGTATTATATATTGAATAACTTAATAAAGTAAGCATCTGTATCAGTCCATTTTTGTTATTATAATGAAGAACCCGGAGCAGGCTACTTTATAAAAGATAGAGGTTTATTTTGGCTCATAGTTTTGGAGGCCAAAAATTCAAACAGTATGTACAGGCTCTTGTGAGGTCCCTCTTCTTCTGCCAGGTGCCACTGTGGCAGGAGTATACATGGATCTCTGCCCATGTAGTCTTTCCTTATAAAACCATCAGGTTTAATCATGGGGGCTCCACCCTAATCTAATTTTTAAAAGTCTCACTGTAAAAACACCACAGTCAAATTAAGTTTTCACTTTCTCATTTCTTTTAAGGGATTAAACTCCTGCATGAGGGGACAAATCAAATTGAACCAATAGCAATACTCACTTAATAACCTAGTGATATTTGATAGTTATTTCCTTTTCATCTAGATTTAAGAAATAATTATTTTGTGTTTTCTGGTGGTGATCTTTACTAAGTCCTAATCCAGAAGAACATATTGATGCTTTTACTCAGCAAATATTTCATCATGTGCTTTTTCCTTTAGGGATAAAGTGTTATTAAAAGGGTACTCTGAAATAAATGTGTTTTTTTTTTTTTTTTTATCTTTTCAGATGGTTCAGGAATGATAGGAGTACAGCCTGCAGCTTACGTTAGGACTCCTATCACCCAACAACTAGCACAACCTATTATGTAAGTCGTTAGTTAAAAGAATAATTCCTTTTTTCCCCTACTATTTTTATGGGTTAAAATATAACATAAAATTTTACATCTTAACCATTTTTAAGCAGACCTTTTCCAGGGGTATTTAATACATTCATAATGTTATGCAGCTATCTCCAGAACTCTTTTTAACTTGTCAACTGAAATGACATATCCATTGAACAATAATGGTATAATCCCCATGTCTCCTTCCCTTATAATCTTCTTTCGTCATAAGTCACCATTCTATATAGGTGACTCTATGACCAGTGTAATTCTGCAATCTGTAGAATCAGAAAAATGAGAAATTATACCCCAATGATTAAAAAAAAAATAAGTCACCATTCTATTTTCTATCATTTTTGATAATTGTAAATACCTTATGTGAGTAGAATCATACAGTATTTTTCTTTTTTTGATTTTTTTCACTTAACATATGTTCTTAATTTTCATCTGTTATGGCACATCAGAATTTCCTTACTTGAAAGCTGAATAATAGGGGCTGGGGCTATAGCTCAGTGGTAGAGTGCTTGCCTCACACATGTGCGCACTGGGTTTGATCCTCAGCACCACATAAAAATAAATAAAGATATTGTGTCCATCTACAACTAAAACATAAATTTTAAAAAAGATGAATAATAGTTCATGTTATATGCCATAAATATTGTTTATTCATCCATTCATAGATATATGGGTTGCTTCCAAATTGTAGCTGTTTCAAAAAGTGCTGCTTAGTAGCATGAGTGTACAGATATTTCCTTGAGACCCTATTTTCAGTTCTTTTGTCATATATACAGAAATGAAATTGCTGGATCATGTTCATTCTTTTTTATTTATTTTTTTGGTGTCAGGGATTGAACCCAGGGGTGCTTTTCCACTGAGTCACATCCCCAGCCCTTTTTTATTTTTTACTTTTAGACAAGATCTCACTTAGTTGCTTAGGGCCTTGCTAAATTGCAGAGGCAGGCTTTTAACTTGCTGTCCTCCTGCCTCAGCCTCCGAAGTCGCTGGGATTACAGGCATGTATCACTGTACCTGGCTGTAATTCTTTAAAAAACATTTTTAAGGCGACTGGAGGCTGTGACTTAGTGGTAGAGTACTTACTCAGCTTGTACAAGGCCCTGAGTCCCCAACCTCCTGAATTTTTTTTTTTTTTTTTAAGGAATGACTGTACTGTTTTCCACATCAGCTATACTATCTTTTGTTCTTACCACCAGGATATAGGGGTTCCAGTTTCTCCACATACTTGTCAACTTGCTATTTTCTGTTTTTTTTTTTTTTTTAATATTAGTCATCCTAATGTTTGAGGTGGTATTTCATTGTAGTTTTGATTTGCATTTCCCTAATGATTTAGTGATATTGAACATCTTTTCCCTTATTTGGCCATATAAGAGTTTATTTCTGGGCTTTCTATTCTATTTCCTTGGTATAAATGTCTGTCTGTATCCTTGAACAACATTTTCCAAATTTGCCCTCAATTTATTTGTTTTTGGCTCCAAAAGATTTCTTTGTGTAGACAAAATGACAGCTGTAGTTTTGTTTTTATTTATTTTTTAAAATTTATTTTACCCATTCTTCTAGCACTGGCCAGTGTTTACATTTAGTGTAATTCTTGTTAAGGTAGGATTTTTATCTTTCATTTTATTATTTTTTTTCCTATATGTTTTATGTAAATTTTGTTTTTCTATTCCTAAGGGAGGAATTATTATTAATAGCCCCTAATTAAGGGACTTTTTGTTTTAAAAATTTAATAGCATTATATCCCTTGTTTCTTTTAGTATAATTCTATGTTTTTGTGGCTTTGCTCAGATTAAAATTAATATCTTAATTTAGAATAATTGAGTTTGGATTAATCCCAAGTTAATATACAAACTTTTTCTTCAATATAATACCATTCCTTTTCCTCTACTTGGTACTATTATTGTCAGATTACATCTTAGTATATTTAATCTCATCAACATAGTTTGGAAATTTTTGCTTTATCCAGTTGCCTTTTAAATCAAAGAGGTAGAGCATTAGTACATTTGTAATATCTTTTGGTTATATATGTAATTACCTTTACTGTTGCTCTTATTTTGTGTTTCCTTGGTTACTGTCATATGTTCTTTGATTTTACCTGAAGGGCTCTTTTAATATTTAATATTTCTTATGGAACAGGTATGTTGGGAATAATTTAAGTTTTGATTTATTAGTATCTTAGTTTTTCATTTTTGAAAGGTAGTTTTGGTGGATATAGAATTATATTGGTTAACAGACTTTTGTTTTAGCTCTTTGAATTTATCATTCCCCCATCTTCCGTCCATTGTGGTTTTTGATGAACTGTTAATCTCACTGAGAATTCCTTGTATATGATGAGCAGTTGTTTATTCTCTTGCTGTTTTCAAGATTTTCTCTTTGTTTTTATCTTCTAGCAGTTTTTGATATATGTAGTTGTGAATCTCTGAGTTTTTCTTACTTGGAGTTTGATGAGCTTAATGGATGTGTAAATATTTTTCATCAAATTTTTGACCATTATTTTTCAAGTATTCTTTTTATTTTGTGTACGTCTTCAAATATTCTTTATGTCCTTTTCTCTGTTTCTTTACTTTCTGAGACTCCTGTTACACATAAATTGGTTCACTTGATGGTGTGTTCTACAAGGTTTCTAAGGCTTTGCTCTTTTTTTTTTTTTTTTTTTTTTTGTGGTGCTGAGGATTGAACCCAGGGCCTTGTGCATGCAAGGCAAGCACTCTTCCAACTGAGCTATATCCTCAGCCCTCTGCTCATTTTCTTCAGTCTTTTTCTTTGCATTTTAGACTAGAAAAACTCAGTTGACCTGACTTCAAATTCACTGATTATTTCTTCTGCCTGTTCAGATCTGTTGTTGAGTTCCTCTAGAGACTTTTTAAAAATTATCAGTTGTTAAACTTTTTTTTCCTGATTTTTAAAAAATTCTAATTTGTTATATATATGATAGCAGAATGCATTACAATTCATATTACACACATAAAGCATAATTTTTCATATCTCTGGTTGTATACAAAGTATATTCACACCATTTGTGTGTTCATACATGTACTTAGGGTAATGATGACCGTCACATTCCACTGTCTTTTTTACCCCCATGCTCCCTTCCTTTCCCTCCCACTCCTTTGCTCTATCTGAAATTTTTATCCTTTTAACTCTATCATTTCTATTATGTTTTAAAAAATATTTCAAAAAATTTTTCTCATTGATAAACATTGGTAAACATTGTTCTCATAATTTAATTCTTTAGACATGGTCTCCTTTAATTCTTTTGATGTATTTCTAACAGCTATTTAAAAACTATGTTGAGTAAATCTAAAGTGTAGGATTTTTCAGGCTTTGTATTGACTGTTTTTCCTCCAGCACGTGGCCCATACTTCCTTTTTTTTTGCAAGTTTTGTAATTTGTTTGTTGAAAACCATACATTTAGAAGCTCTTTCCTCCACATGCCTAATTTTTATTACTGTTTGTTGTTTTTTGTTTTCCTGGCTATTTTTTAAGTACCTCTTGTGGCTAGTTAATCACTGAATCCCCTTTTAGGTTAGCTTAATAGGTAAGCTCGTGGTTGGACTGAGATTTCTGTAAAGGTCTTGAACCAATAAGTCTCTCAGCCTGCCAAGGGGTTCTGTGTGTGTGTTGAGACAAGCCTTCAGTATGCAGGCAGTTTATACCTTTGCTTTAGCTTTTACTTCCTGTATGTAGAGAACCTCAGTGCCAGCCAGAGGTGAGAAATTATTCTTGGAGTCTTTCTGAGCACTGACCAGATGCACTGAATGTGGCTTTCTAGTTTCCCAGAAATATGTTGGAGCTTTTAATGACTCTATAAACATACCATTTCCCACATTTTTTACTTTACTTTTATTGGTCAGTTTTTTGCTTCTCCGAATTGTTAACATTGCCTTAGATTATTAAACATTTGCTTTCTGCAAATATATAGGGGCATTAATGAGTATTGAATGAATTAAATATGTAAAGTGTCTAGAACAGTGTCTGACATACTAATTGGTGTTAGATATAGTCAATATTATAAAATTAACTACTACAGTAAAAAAAGGAAGCTATGTGATATTATCAATTGGTACAGAATAGGTATTAATAAAATTTAGTGTTCCTAGTTTAATCACTATTAAATACATAACTCATGAAAGTATAAATATGAAAAATCTATATCATTATTTTAATGATGATACATTTAAAACATTTTTGAGATTGTTCTAACACCGCTTTTTTTCATAGCCTAATTGTATGTGGAGCAGATTTATAGAGAAAGGAAGGACATAGATACATGGATGAGAAAAGAAGAGAGAAAAATAGTACTATTTATAAAAGCATATGCAGATAAAATATTAGAATTAATAAGAGTTTTAGTAGAATTACTGTATACAAAATTAATATATAAAAATAATTGTAGGACATGGCGGTTTCTTAAATAAAAAGTTACTGTATTCTACTCCTGTGCATACAATCAAGATAAGTAAAACATACCTACAAAGACTTGTTTTGAATTTTCATAGCGTTATTTATAAAATCAAAAAGTAGAAACAGTTTGTATGTCCATCAACTTGTGAATATGGATAAAGAAAATATTTTATATCCAGGCAATGAAAATACTACTTAGCAATAGAAAGGATCGAACTACTGATATAACAGAGCAACCTCAAAAATATGATCATTGAAGGAATCCATACATATTGTGTGGTTCCTTTTATATAAAATGTTCAGACAGAGAAAATCTGTAGACAGCAATCAGGCTACTTAGTGATTGGAGGGGGTGAGGGGTGGGGATTGGTTGAGATGGATTTAAGGGATATTTTGTGGATTATGGAAATGTTCTAAAACTAGATTGTGGTGATGATGGTACAACTCTGTAAATTTGCTAAAAATTATTGATCTGTATATATAATTAATACCCCTACCATTTCTTCCTTTCTTTCTGAACCTTAATCTGACTACATACATCCTTAAACCCATTCTATTTGGAACAGTCTAACTTTTCACATTATATTGTTTTATTTTTGAAATGGATAGAAAGTAATTTTTAATAAGTAAGTATTTTACTAAGTAAACCATTATTTGTTATGGTGTTACTTGAGGGATTTCCTTTGTTTATTTATTTTTATATATTCAGAAAAGTGCCTAAGTTCTGTGTAACTTCTTGATGAATTATCCCAAAGTGTTTTCACTTCCAAGTAACAATCACCTAGGTCAAGAAATAGATCAGGTATTTGAAAGTTTCATGGTTTGTCAAAACAGAGACAGGAGGGAAGAGTTTATGAAGAGGTTACTATAGAGAAATGCCCTCTATTTTAAGATGTTTTTATATGCTGATCTGTTTCAAAGGACTGTTGCATTTTCTTCTTGGATTTTCTTATTCTTGAATGATAGGTGAATTCAAATTAATTGTTTATTTGATGCAGCAATACAGTTGGACAGAATGAATTGAAAATTACAAATGATCGAGCAGTAAATTCAGGATTGGTCTTTGAAGATAAACCAAAGCCTTCTAAACAATCACTTCAGTCTTATCAAGAAGCTTTGCAGCAGCAGGTATTTACTTATTCATTTTGTGTCAGACATCTTTTTTTGTTAACACAATAGTCCCTTAGAACTCAGAGTATGGCAAGGCAGGGAAAAAATAGTTATAATTCAATGTAATAAGTTTTGAAGTAGATATATTGAAATGCTGTGGAAAGCATAGAATAGGGAGAGTAATCACCTGGGGTTACTGGGAAGGCTTCACATGGTAATTAATGGTTGAACTGCATTTGTATGGTGAAAAAGTTAGACATTTCTGGCATATAGGAGAATTAAATTGTTTTGGGGGAAGAGTTAGATTGTGCTGGATTGTGAAGGATTAGGTAATAAAGAGCTCTCAGGTTCATCTTGTTATGGACAGTCAAAAGAAGGAAATTTTAATCTGAGAAAAGTGAAAGGATTAGTTGATATAAACAAATCTGACTTTTAGGAAGATAACTTGTGATGTGAACAATTGGCAAAGAGATGTGGCAAAGAAATCCAGTGAGCTATTAAAGTAGTCCAGCCAGGAGGTGATGAGGCCCTGAGCCAGATGGAGAAGCAGAAGGACATCCAAGAGACAGTTCTGAGGTTTCATTGACAGGACTTAGATATAGTGAATGAGAAAGAACAGAGGGCTTGAAGATGATTCTGAGTGTTGAGTGTTATAACTTAGGAGAATAATGAGATTGTAAATCAAGAAAGGGGATGCAAGTAGTAGAATATGTTTAGGGAGAGAAAATAATAGATTTGATTATGGTTTGTAATGCTTGAAGAGAGTTTATTTAAGAGTAACTATCTAATGTATAGAGGTTTTTATTGTTTTTCAATTCTTTTATATCTGGGAGAGCCCTAGGACTCTTCTTAGAGATCTATGAGGATCTCTATATATCTAGCTAAACTAAGGTAATTTTTCTAAAAGTTCTACTTGGGATATCTTAAAATACTTCTATTTAACTTTTACATGGGGAACCTCTGAAAAGATAAAAGATAGTTTTTTTTTAAAGTTATAGTATAAGCACCATTACTTTTTTGTATGTTAGGATTCTACAAATAGAAGACAATTTTGAATGAGCATATTACCACTGACAAACCTATATTTACCAGCTCTAGAAGTCTGGCATGTATGGGATGATTTCTTTACCTCTGCTACAATGAAAGTGTGCCTAGATTTACCATATGGTTATGAGTTTAAAAATGACTTTCCAAAATGTAGATTGTTGTTCATTGCCTATCCATATGTCTCTAGAGAACAATCTTGTATTTATACTTGGTGATTAAAAGAATGTATTTGTTTTGTGTGTTTTATAAATCTGTACTTACTTTGAACCTTCAATCTCTCTGAATTCTGGGAATAGACTTTTACCTAGAAAGAGTAGGTTTGATGAGGTAGAGATTAGACTTTGTGGCCGCATGCTTCCAATGAAAAGGTATATAGAAAAGGAAAGAAAGGAGATCCTAATGGTCCCATGACACTGGTGAGATTGGGAAAGAAATGATCAGGATAGAAGTAGGGGTGAAAGGGGGGAGTTGGTTAAGTTTCATGTGGGTTCAGTTTCTGGGATGGGAGAGATAGCAGCTATATATTGTAGCCATTGAGGTATTTTTTAAGTTGGGTGTTGGATATATTTTTTGATTTTAAACTTTACAGTGAGATGTACTGAAAAAAAAAAAAAAAACCTACAGTTTTTTTTTTTTTCTTTCTAAACCAGAAAAATAAAATATCTGGTGTTACTAACCACTTGTATCAGCATACTTGTCAGTACTTATTTTAAATATATCTTATGTTGTCAAGATTCGGGAGCGAGAAGAAAGGAGGAGAAAAGAACGTGAAGAAAAAGAAGAATATGAAGCTAAATTGGAAGCTGAAATGAGAATTTACAATCCTTGGGGGAAAGGTGGAGGTGGTGCTCCTCTCAGAGATGCAAAAGGAAACCTGATAAGTATGCTGTTTCCATGGATTTGTTTTAAAATAAACTAAATTATATTTAACTTTTGAAAGAGTGAAAAATATAGGGATTCAGCATTTAAAGCAAGGTCTCTTTTTTTTTCTTAATGTGATAGAAGCATTTTGATAATGAATATAGCAGAGTTTAGACTTTCTTATTTAGAATCCTATTAATTTATTTTTATTATAAATTGTCCATCCTCTGATAATATAACCCAACTGTATAGAAAAGTTCATGTTAGTTGGTAGGTATTTACCCAAACTAGAACTTGGAATATTTTCTTTTGTAGTAAAAATAATAAAACTTTATGACTTTTTTCCTTAAGACTAGTAAGACATCTTAAAAATAAGTACTTGGGGATTGTGGGAAGGGAGCTTATATTTAATTCATATATGGAGTATATCTGCTCAATGTAAGAGTTCCTTTGAAAAAATACTTGATCTCAGAAACTTTCTGGTAGGTTACAGAATTATGGTGTTATTTTCAGTTATATATTCTGAAAAGTTTCCATCTAGTAATGGAACAGTTTGAAAAAGTCATTTCACAACGTGGTATATATATATTAAACATAGTTTCTAACTAGCTTGTAATTAAACAGATTTAAAATGGAGTAAGATAATGGGCTTTTGAAAATTGATTAGAAATAAGAAATAAAGGATGTTAGAAAAATACCTATTAAGATGTTAAAAATGTAGATTTCATGTTCTTCATATGTTATAGGGATAGGTAAGTGATAAAATGAGAAGATTGTTAGATATTTAGTTATTAGCATCCTTATATATTATAGCTTTTATTCTTTGTTAATTTTTTTTAAAAGGTACAGTTGAGGCGCAGTTAATAAGGTAACTCTTTTCCCCAAAAGATTTATTTCTTTGCTATCTTCATTTCATGAATGCTTTCCTCACAATTGTGGAAGACGGAACTCTGTATTACTTTAAAAATTTTTTTTTAGTTGAGCTTTATTTATTTACTTATATGTGGTGCTAAGAATCAAACCCAGTGCCTCATACTTGCTAGGCAAGCACTCTCTCATCTGAGCCACAACCCCAGCCCTCTATATTACTTTAAAAATTTCTTTTATATATGATATGATTTTAGGTGATGCATAGCTGAATGTTTTTTTTTTAAATTGTAATAGTTAAATGTTTATTTGGATATATTGTTAGAAAAATACTGGTTTTGTACTTATGGATAGTGTTATAATGTTTCCTTTTAAAGTAGAGGTATTACTTAAAGGTGTTAATCAAGGCAGTTAATGAAAAGTACTGTAACAATCCTGAATTCTCAGAGGCTTATGGCAGTATAAGTTTACTTTTCAGTTATGTCATATTCTGATGCTGTTTAGTGGTTCTTCTCCAAGAGATGTCTCCGGGACCTGGACATTTTCCATTATGTCAGCACTCTGTTTTACCTTCTAGCTGCACAGACTGGGAACATGGGTGAGCTCAAGTTGAGAAATTTTTACTTTTTGTATGTTGGAGATTGAACCCAAGGGTGCTTTACCACTGAGCTACATCAGCTACATCCCTAGTCCTTTTTGTTGTTTTTGTTTTTGTTTTGAGACAGGTTATTGCTAAGTTGCTCAGGGTCTTACTATGTTGCTGAGGCTAGTCTGAACTTGTGATCCTTCTGCTTTAGCCTCCTGAGTTGCTGGAGTAATTATAGGGATGGGCCACTGTGTCTGGCAAGTTGAGGATTTTGTTGAGCCCTGACTTGGAAGTGAAGGGATGTTACTTTTGGCTTCATTCTGTTGTTCAAAACTAGTTATAGGTGGATTCTAACATAACTGCTTAGTACCTGGGAAGTCTAGTTTCTTTATGCCCAAGAGGAGGGCAAGGGGTTGATAATTACATAGGTAGTCTTTGCTATTGGAAGTCTAAATTGTGAATTGATGGAAATTTACTAGTTGCCACAGGAGAAGTGTTTTAATGACTGAAACACTGGAAATAGGTTAATTTCTTAGAACTTTTCAGACTGACTCTAAAATTATTTCCAGTTCAGATAATACAATTATGGTGTTCTATATGCATTTAATTGGTAGAAATATGTAGGATAAATGTGGGTTATTGAATTATAAAATATTGTTTTAGAATTGCCTGACCTAATGGGAATAGATAAAACTCTTTTGAGATTTTCATTTTTGGTAGTAATGTTTAGTTTGCTTATTGAATACTGCAGTTTTGCCATGAAATAGAAAAGGTATACTCTTTTATCAAATACATTGGAAATAAATTAAAAAAAAATTTTTTTAGTTGTTCTTTTTAGTTAAACATGACAGTAGAATTCATTTTTAAAATTTATACAAACATGGAATATATCTTATTATGATTGCAGTCTTGTGGGTGTACACAATGGTGAGAGTCACTGTGGTGTGTGTATATATATATATATATATATATGCATACACACACACACACACACAAAGGAAAGTTATGTCAGATTCTTTCCACTATCTTTCCCATTGGCATGCCCCCTCCCTTCCCTTCATTCCCCTTTGTCTAATCTACCGAACTTCTGTTCTTCCCTCCATCCCCCTTGTTGTGGTTAGCATCCACATATCAGAGAGAACATTTGACCTTTGGTTTTCTGGGGTTGGCTACTTCACTTAGCACAATAGTCTCCAGATCCATCCATTTAATGGCAGATGTCATAAATTCATTCTGCTTCATGGCTGAGTAATATTCCATTGTGTATATATACACCACAATTTCTTTACCCCTTTATTTGTTGATGAGCATCTAGGTTGGTACAGTAGCTTAGCTATTGTGAATTGTGCTGCTATAAACATTGATGTGGCTTTGTCACTGTAGTGTGCTGATTTTAAATCTTTTGGGTTATGCCGAGTAGTGGGATAACTGCGTCAAATGGTGGTTCCATTCCAAGTTTTCTGAGGAATCTCCATACTGTTTTCTAGAATAGTTGCACCAATTTGCAGTCCCACCAGCAATGTATGAGCATTCCCTTTTTTCCACATCCTTGCCAACATTTGGTTTTATTTGTATTCTTGATAATTGCTATTCTCACTGGAGTGAGATGGAGTCTCAGTGTAGTTTTAATTTGCATTTCTTTAATTGCTAGAGTTGTTGAACATTTTTTCATATATTTATTGAACTATAGCCATAGAAATATGAATATATTTCTTCTTTTGAGAAGGGTCTGTTCAGTTCCTTTGCCCATTTATTGACTGGGTTATTTTTGTTGTTGTTTAAGATTTTTGAGATCTTTATATATTCTGGAAATTAATGCCTTCTCTGAGGTGCAGGTGGCAAAGATTTTTTACCATTCTGTGGGCTGTCTCTTCACACTCTTGATGTTTCCTTTTCTGTGAAGAAGCTTTTTAGTTTGACTTTATGACGTTTGCCAGTGAATGGATGTGTCTTGAGAATATCCTGCTAAGTGAAATAAGCCAGTCCCCCCAAACCAAAGATCAAATGTTTTTGCTGATATGTGGAAGGTAAACCTGCAATAAAGGAAAGGAGGGGAAGAAGAGAAGTTCAGTAGATTAGACAGGGGAATGAAAGGAAGGGAGGAGGTATAAGAATAGGAAAGATAGTAAAATAAATCTAACACAATTTTCCTAAGTATACATATGAAATCACCTAAGTGAACCCCACCATCATGTCTACCCACAAGAATGGGGACATAATTAGAATAAGATAATAACCTATGCTTGTATAATTTTATCTACTGTCATGTGTAGGTAAGAAGAATTAGAAAAAAATCCAATTCTTCTGGCACCCAGTTTACCATAATTTATTTCTGGGCTCAGTTCTGTTTTAAAATTGAAAAGTATGATTCCTCCAATTTTGTTCTTTTTTTTTTTCAAGATTGGACAATTCAACTTCTTTGCATATTTTACTATTAGTTGCTCAAGTTCATTCAAACGTGGTTGGATTTTCTTGGGATTGTACTATCCTAAAGATAATTTAGGACAAAAGCATCTTAATATCGAATCTTTTGAGCCATGAATGTAGAATATCTATGCATTTATTACTTCTAGTTAATTTCTTTCAGCAATATTTCTGGGGATTTTTAATATTAGATCTTATACACATACATTAGTTTTATTGTGTAGTATTTCATGTGTTTTCATGCTATTTTAAGTGATACATTAAAAATTTCAGTGTCCATTTGTGTGTTACTTGTATATAGAAATATGGTTCATTTTCACATATTGTTTTTGTATTCTGTCTCTGCTAAATTCACTTTTGCGGCTTTTTAAGATTTTTTTTGCTGTTTGTTTATAGAGATAATTATGTCAACTTGTAAGCAAGGATAATTTTTGTTTTTTGCTTCTTTTGCTTGTGTTTTGTACTAGTTTGGAATTACAAACCATATTTTGAAACCATGAATAGACATCTCTTTCTTGTCCCCATAACTGTAGGTGTCAAGCATTCAGTTTTTCACTGTTTAAGTACCTGAAAGCTTTTATAAATTTTTTTTTTCTAAATCACATCGTGTCGTTTTATTCCTAGTTTTCTCAAAGTTTTCTTTGTGAATGTATATTGAGTTTTCTCAGCAATAAATGAATGGATATTTATTCATTTATAGATATTTATCCATCCATCTTGCTGTGTTACTCAGGCTTGTCTCATGACTAGCTACTTAATGTGATTTTTACATTGTGATATTCAACTAATTTTGCTTTCCATGGAAAAAACCCTGTTTGGTAATGGTATATTGTCTTTTTAACATTTTGTAGAATTTTATTTGCTAATATTTTGTTAGGGATTTTTGCCTCCAGGTTCATAAAAAATATTCATTTGTTTTTATTCCCACTGAATAATGTTGTCTGGTTTCATAATACGAGTTGACAAGTAATTTCTCTTCTGTTGATAGAAGATGCAGTGAAGCTGTCTGAGGATGGGAATTACCTGTTTGGGACAATTTTAAACTATAAATTCAGTTTCTTTCATAGATAAAAAGATTCTCATGTTGTGTGAGCTTTCAAGATTTGAGTAATTCAGTAAGCATCCATTTCATCTAAGTTTTCAAATTTATTGGAATAAAGTTTTTTTATAACTTTTCTGTTTTTTTAAAAATGTCTATAGATTCTATGGTGATGACTCCTCATTCATTCCTCATATTTTTAATTTGTATATTCTCTCTCCTTTTTTTTTTCTTAGTCTGTCTGGCCAAAGGAGTATAAATTTTATTGATCTTTTCATAGAACCAGCTTCAGTTTTTACCGATTTTCTTTAATATTCTTTTCCGTTTCATTGTTTTTTGTTCTTTATTGTTTTCTTCCTTTATTTTACTTTATGCTGACTTTTATTTTTCTGATTTCTTTATGTGGGAGCATAGATTATGATTTGAGACCTTATATATTTTCTATGCATTTCTGTATGCTACAAATTTTTCCTCATTTCTTTACCCATGCTTCACAAATTTTGGTATATTGCATTCTTATTTTCACTCAGTTTAATTTTCTGACTTTCTTTGTGATTTTTCTATGACCAATCAGTTATTTGGAAGAGAAGTTTAGAAAAATTCCAAAAAGGTTACCACCCCATTTGTAGTCTTTTCTCTATTTTTGTTTAGAGAATATACTTTTTGTGATATCACTGATTTTAAATTTGTGAGATTTATTTCATGGACCACCAGTTATATTTAACTCTTAGAGATTGTGATCTTTATTTTTTTTAAATATATGCTTATATACATATACAATTTATAATTTATTATAATATATATGTTTATACTTTAAATTAGGTTAATTTCAAACTATGTATTTATTACTAGTAGTTGTCAGAGGTAGAAATTTTGCTTGCCTCTCTGAATTAAGTGATTACAAAGGTGTTTGAATGCCAGCCATGAATTACTGAAATTTTGGGGCTTATAAGTAATATTATAGCCATTTTCTTTAAATGTTTTAGTTCTTACTTCCACCACAGTATAAAGAGCAGCATCTAACTTGTAGAGTTAATTTTAATTTTGAAATGTTCATTTAGATGCACAAATATAAAGATTATAAAACAAGTAATGAAAAAATTAAGTACAATTTATATGTAATTTACCTGTAAGATCATACAGTTTAGCACTAAATTGTTCAAGGGGTAAAATTGTTTTCCCACACATGAATCTATGACTTTTTGTTTGTTTGTTTGCTTTTCTGTTTGTTTAGAAATATTCTAATGCTGACAATCTTATTTTAAATGATTTTTATTTAAGACCAGTGTTCGCAGCTGGCAAATTACACTCTTGACCACAGTACTTTTTTTTCTTTCTTTCACTTTTTTGTTGATTTCAAACCTTTTATTTTACTACTTCACAAAAACGGATGAGGAGTGGCCAATAGATGGACAAATTATTATTTTTTTAAGTAAAAATCAGTATGAATTTATCTTGATTGCTAAATCTGATTTTTAAATCTTAAATAATAATTACATATTCTATGAAATTCTTTTTTATGTAAAATACATTGAATAGTACTCTAATTGAGAGGTCCATGTATAATGAACAGTAAATTATGTTATTGATTTTGAAGTTTATTAGTGTTTGTTTACTTATAGAATATTTATCTTTTAATGTATACTTTATATAGGTGACTATCAAAATGAGATTGTAGTCCCTAGGCATTCACTAGGTTAACAGCAGAGTTCTGGGTGTCATACTGGAAGGAGTGAATTTGCTCTACTGCAGTCTGATAATAGAAAAAAAATAGAAGAATATTGTGAGCAATTTTATTTATAATGAACTTCTCATTTACATAGGCCATTACTTATGCTGTTCTAGTGAATTGGAGTTATTTTCAAGTTATTTTGTTTTATTTCCAAACATCTCAAGGACTACAGCTAGTAGCATATGACCTTGACTTTCCCATCATCTTTCTCTTTTTATTCTCCCATATTCCAATAGATCTCGGGATTTGGTGATGATTTCACCAACCTACCCCTTTCCAGTCCTTGGCACTTTGGAGTTTTGTTGCAATCATCTTTTCTCTGTGATTTGGCCCAGTCCCATCTCTCTTACATTTATAGGTTTTCCACTTATTTTTCCCTTCTATCTCTGAACATGCTTAGTTATGCTTAGTTAACTTGTATTATTACACACCAGATATTCTGCTCATTATGCTACTTTTTTATCATATAAAATATATTCAAAGACTGTTGTTGTCATTTAACACTTTCTTTTTGTTAAAACTATAATGGTTTGTAGTTTCAACCACTTTCTGATGCTACGTTTTCAAAAATAATTGTTCTTATTTCAATTTAATGGTTTTTACTTAGACCATGTCTCTTTGAACTGACAGTTCCTTCAAGTCCTCTGCATTCTCTAAGATGCTATTTTTTGGTTCAGTTAAGATTTGTTGGATATGTATCATGAACCTATTTAGACTCTTCTCAGCTGTGAGCATGATCTCTTCTAAAGATTATTCTCTGACCTCATGATCCATTATCTGTTCTTTCCCCTCTCATGCCTTCTATTTCCTCTCATGTTACTCCTTGGGCCTTCTACAGATTTGAAGCCTTCCCTGCCCCTGATCACTTTTAAAAGTTCAGTTCCAGCCTGTCTTTGCATATCTGTACCTTTTATATTTGGGGGATTATTTGTACCTAGCATGCAAAACAAACTTAACTTTTCAAGTCAAGCTCATTTTTACTGCCATGGCCTGTTAAAGGTGTCATAATACAGTATTCAAACTAAAAGACACGAATGAGATCTTTTTGACTCCCTGTATCTAGTCAGTTAATAAGTCTAATGTATGAGTTCTGCTTCTTCAGTGTTTCTTGGATTTTCTTCATAGAATTTATTTGTACTACTTCCATAATTGAGATTTATTATGTTTACTTGGGTTCTTTCCATTTCCTCATTATTTCATCATCCTCTATTGTTTTTCATATCCAAGCTATAACATGTATCAAAAATATGACCAATTATTTTTATTCCATTCTCAGAAATCATTGAGGACTCTGGAGTTTTATTGCCTAAGTTTACATTCTTGTGCCATTTACTTGGCTTTGTGAATCTTTGAACAAATGGATTTAGTTCAGTTTTCCCATATATAATACTAGGGTAAAAATAACAGTCCCATATCATATGAATTATTGTTTAGTATATAAAAATGGTGAATATTTAATGTTACTTGCCATTATTACTAATACTGCTTCAACAACTACCAAAACTGTTTCTCCATTACCATCTTAGAATAAAATTGAGAACCCATCTGTGTGCCTTTTAGGACATTCCAGAATAGGCATCTAATCTACAGTTTCCTAGCTTATTTCTCATTACTCTATTACATGTATGTTGTACTCTAGGCAAGTTCACTACTTTAATGTTTCTGTAAGGCTCCTCATAATTTACCCTCTTGGAGCATTTTATCACATTATTGTAATTCTTTATTATTCTTTCTCAGTCACTTTTACCTTTAAAGCTTCTAGCCATTGTTATTCTTTTTTTTAATATTTATTTTTTAGTTAGACACACTGTCTTTATTTATTTATTTTTATGTGGTGCTGAGGATCGAACTCAGGGCCTCGCAAGTGCTAGGCAAGCACTCTACTGCTGAGCCACAACCCCAGCCCCATGTCATTTTTTTCTAGTCATCTTTACCTTTAAAGCTCCTATCCATTTTTTAACTTCAAGCTACCCTAAATATTATGATATGAACTTCCCTGATTCTAAGCTCCCATTCTTTTTTTTTTGTAACATTCACATCTTACTTGCCACATTCTGTTATTCTATGATTCATGTTCAAAATGCATCATTGAACATAATGTGCTTCCTCATAAATACTTATATATTTAGGTTTGAGTTCATTTTTATTGCTGCAATTCTATTGCAGTTATTTGGGGAGAGAAGAACTACATTTTGTTTTGTTTAACTTTTGAGATCTATAAACATTCAGGTATGTTGTGTTTCTAAGATTGAGGGGTTGTTTGACTCAGTTCTTGGTGCCCAGTTCTAGACTTTGTTGTGTGTATTAGATATCTATTACTGTACGCAAAACCACCCCAAAACTTAGTGTTTTAAAATAATAAACATTTACTCTCCTATAGTTTTGTGGATCTATAATTTGTGAGTGGTCCATAATTTGACCCATTTTCCACATGGCTCAGTGGGCATGATTAGTTCCTTGCCATATGAGCCTCTTCATAGGGCTTTTTGAGTGTCATTCGGCAGTTGGCTTTTTTTTGGAGCAAGTGATCCATAGATCAATCAAGGTGGAAACCATGTCTTTTATGGCATGGTTTAGAAGTCACATACTGTAATTTCTTCATTATCTAGTGATAACAAGTGACTTACACTGGGCATGATGGTGCACACTTGTAATCCTAGTGAATTAGAAAGCTGAGGCAGGAGAATCACAAGTTTGAGGCCAGCCTTAACAACTTAATGAGATCCTGTCTCACAATTTAAAAAAAGGTCAGGAATGTGGCTTTACCAGTGGTAAAGTGTGTCTGGGTTCAACTCCCAATACCCCTATCCCCTTTCCCCCTACAAAATAAGTGAGTTACTAACTCTTTATGACACTGCAGGGGAAGATAATTGAGCTCCACCTTTTGAGGGAAGACTGTCAAAAAATTTGAGGATATAAAACTCCATTCCACCTGAGTATTTGTTTTCATTTTATTAGAAGAGCTGATGGATTGGGGTAAATTAATTTTACCATGAAATGTTTTGAATTGTTACTACATTTATTCTATATTGAATTCTATGTTATGAAATAATAGTGTTGGAGGCTTGTATGGAATGTCAAAAGATTTATGTATCCTTAATTTTTCTACTAATTTTGAGTTTATTTTACAGGGTTATCCTTTGAAAATGTTAAAGTTTTGATGATTTTTGTTTCTATTTTCAGAGCAACAACTTATCATTGTATCACTCCCAGCTTTGTCTTATTGCTGTTTTTCTCTGATTCCCTATTTTAAGAAAATGTATTAAGCTACCAGTAAATTATTGAAATAAATGGTTTATTTTTCCCTCTCAGCTGATTTGAATAGGATGCACAGACAAAATATAGATGCCTACCATAACCCAGACGCAAGGACATATGAAGATAAAAGGGCTGTTGTATCTCTAGATCAAAATTTAGCCACTTCAAATGCTGAGAACATAGAAGATTCTGGAAATAAAAACTCAGGTTTTTAATCACATTCTATTTTTTTTTTTTTTTTACATTTCTAAAGTTGTTCAGTAACATTTCTCTTCTATTCTTTGACACAATTCTCATTGTGATTTTGAAAAGTTGGTTCATATGAGTCAGGATATTATTTACAATACTTTTCTAAGAAGTTTTGAAAAAACTAAGAAGTAGTTTTGAAAAAAGTTGAACAGGGAAAGGTTGGTTCTTAATACTATGTTTTTTTGTCTATTTTACCTATTGTTAACATTTTAAATTTACTAATTGGGGGACAGTTTTTAAAATAAACACTTTTTACACCTACAATTTGCTTCTTTTTTAAAAAAACTAATTATTTTTACATGAGCTCATTATTATTATTATTTGCATTACAATTCTTAATATACCTTTATACCACAATTTATCATATCTCTGTATACAAGATATGTTGACAGCAAATTGACATCTTCATACATATATTTTGTACAATGATGAAGGTTTCTTTCTACCATCCATGCAATTCCCCTTCTCCCTCCCTTTCCCTCCCACCCCTCTTCCCTATCTAGAGGCAATCATCTTCCCACGCTCTTCCTCCCTACCCCATTTTGAGTCACCCCTCTTATATCAGAGAAGACATTCGGCATTTGTTTTTTTGGGATTGGCTAACTTCACTTATCATAATCTGCTCTAATGCCATCCATTTCCCTGCAAATGCCATGATCTTATTATTTTTTAGTGCTGAGTAATTGTGTATAAATGCCACATTTTTTTTTTTTTTTTTTTTTTTATCCATTCATCCATTGAAGGGCATCTAGGTTGGCTCCACAGTTTAGCTATTGTGAATTTGCTTCTTATACCCGTTATTACATTAGAGAGAAAGCATCAGGTATGTTATGATAAATTGTACAAGTAAATTTTTTTTGCTTTTTTTAGTGATGACTTACCCTCCCTTGTAAAATCACAGTACACAAAGAAAAGAATTAAAAGTTTAATATCTGATCACAGACTTCTTTCTTAGCCAAATATATTTGCTTTATTGTGAAATAATTAAAATTTTCTATAAGTTGAAATTATTCAATACCTTTTTTATGACTTGCCAGAAAAAGTTGTCATCATCTTTCTCTATCAAGTATATATGAAAGTATATAATATATTTAAGAATCAAAAGAAATATAAAGAATATCCCACCTTGCAATATATTTTGATATTTATAAAAGTAACCATTTATTCACTCCCAAATTCTGCTTTTGTACTTTCAGAGAACTTTTGATTATAGACTAGAAAAGAACTTTACATTAGGATGTTCTCCTAATAAAATTTTTACAACCTTTTAGAACACCTTAGGAGATGGGTTGTTTGCTTTTTGTGGATAGCTTGTGTCATTATCTGATCTCTAATTATGAGAATATACTTTCTAACTTTGATCCACAACAGATTTTTGACCTTTGAGCCCAATTTTGATTTTTGGAGTACTAAAATGGGAATCTCTAATTTTATGAAATCATTAAATTTGTTCTCTTACTCTGTAGTAATTTAATGTGTAGTGTACTAGGAACATCAAAACACTTTTTCATAGTATTGCTGCTAAGAAAATTTTGGCTTCTTATTATTAAGTCTTTTTCTCCTCTTCATTTACTGCTTCTTTCAGTAGTCTGTATTAAGATTTCAGTGCTACAGATCTCTTCTTTATCCTTTTCTTCCATACTTTGTATTGTTTGTAGATCTATCTCAGCCTAGAACTTATTCTTTATTAATAATTACATTTTCAGGAGTCTAGCTCTGCTCCCCCAGGAAAAACACTTGGAAAATCAATAGTTTCCATGATTCTTTCCCAAGAGCATAAGACTGATGATTGAATACACACAGCAAGATTTGTTGTCTATGGCCTTTCTTTCCTACCACCAGGTTTTTATGCTGGTAGTGTTGCTAGGGATGCTTTATTTAAAAAAAAATCATTTATAAAAATCATAAATGTTTAAAATTTCCTTTTTTGCGAATTGAAAATTCCCTAAGTTCAATTTTGTTTTCCTAAGAATTAGCCTCAAATAAATAAACCTGTTACATACAAGAAGCTATCCAAACCACCTAATTTGTCCTTTGCCATATAAATCTGTATGTGTGCACACATACACATTCACACATGTGTGCTTACATACACATACATATGTGCCATTTAGTATTTTTTAAAAGGCCTTAGAAAACTTCAAATATATCTGAAAATTGAATGTTTTAATGTATGTTTAAGGTTCATTATCCTGGTATGTTTTGTCTTCATTAGGCCTGTTTTTTTAGGCCCTTTATAAAGTTCTATTTTTCTTTTTTAAAAAAATTTTTCTTATTGATTCTGGATTTTTTAAGTTTATGGTTATTACATGGGCTGATGTTTATAAAATCCAATACTAATTTGGCTTACAATTACATGCCTAGATGCATTCTATTTTCTTTACTTTTTTTTGGTGGTGCTGGGGTCTCACACATTCTAGGTAAGCACTATACCACTGAGCCACATCCTCAGTCCCTCTGTTTTCTTTATATAGGGTAAATGTTTCCCTATCATTTTTTTTTAAAGTTATTTCTAAAAGAACTTATTTTCTCAGTCTTGAATATTTCTTCATTAATTACCCCCAAAGGTTTAGAATGAGAGTGAACATAAGGGTGAAAGATAACATTCAATTTTGTTTTATTAATCAGTTTTTCCCCACAGCATAAGATTTAAAAGAACCTTCAAGGTGTATGTTTGGTTATGTTTTCATTAGAAACATTTTCTAGTGGGGAAAAAAAATATTTATGATATTTAAGTTTTGACTTGACTTTCTGCTGATCCATTCACATAAGCCTTAGTAAATTTAAATACAAAAGCAAAGTAGGCTTGAATGACAGGTAAACTGCAAAGCAGTCTGCCTAAACGAAATGACACAAGTGAGGGAAATACGTGCTTTGGATTGATGGTACAAAAAAGGAGTTAGTAATTAAAAAAAAATATAAAGTTATATGAGGCTTAAATGTCATTTTTTATGTTTGCATTCAGAGAGATTCCTAGGGGAATAATTGCTTCTTCACATTGCTTTTATGAAATAAATTTTCCCTTTAAGAATATATAATAATATATATATAGGTAAAATTTTTATTATTTATACTTATAAACCACTAATTCAGTAGTTTTAAAAATAAAAGCTGTTAAAATGATTAAGATTAATTCTAATTTGTTAAAAATGTCTTATAGCTGACTTGCTATCCTATATTTATATTATGGTTGAGAAGAATTTTAGAATTACCTATTTTAAAAAACAATTTCAAAACTTTTAATTGTGTATGTAATGCATTTTAATACGTGATTAAGAACTATTCTTAAGCATAGGGTATTCAACTGTATAAGAATTTAAATATGTATTTTTTTCCTCTTAATTTTGGTTTGTAGCTTTTTCTATGATGAGAATTGTTTAGGACTATTAGTTTTTTCATTTCTGTAGTGTCTTTCAGCTATAGTATCATTTTCAACTATTAATTTAGTTATAGTCTTACCATTTTTCTTTTTCTTTCTACTTTTTTTCTTGTCTTCTGATTCTAATCTCAATTTTCCTCTTTGGATTTTCTTCTGGATTCTGTATTTAGCACAGCTTTCCTAAATCAGGATTGATTATCAAATTTTCATTCTTTAACTTTTACATTTTTCTAATGGTTTATTTTTGTAAAATGTCTTATTCAAGGTCATATGCAAACACAGAGCTCTCCTTTTGCTCGGGGAAATATATTTTGTGAACCTCCAACTGATCTTCAGATTAAACAGCAAGAATTATACAAGAATTTTCTTCGTTTTCAGGTGAAAGGCTTATTTGATCATATTTTAACAGTTCCGTAGGAATTCTATAAGCTAATCTTGTAGAGATTTTTTTTTTAAATTCACAGGATGTATTTTCAATTCTAAAATCCCATGTAATTATCTAAAATATCTAATTTATACCAAATGTAGGTAGTACCAAAATTATGTTATTACTTCAGATATATCTGAAAAAAAGAAATGAGATATTTTATATATTGTAGTTGACTTTATATTTTCTAATCTTTCTTTCTCTTTCTTTCTTTCTCTCTCTCTCTTTCTTTCTTTCTTTCTTTCTTTCTTTGTGTTGGGGATTGAACCCAGGGCTTTGTGCATCCAAGGCAAGCACTCCACCAACTGAGCTATATCCCCAGCATTTTCTAAACTTTATTAGGCAGTTAGTTAATAAGTCAAAGAATGCTGAGATTTCAAGAATTCACTCAAATATTAGCTACTACCCAAGGGTATTGGTCTCTCAAATTGTGTAACACTGCTGAGGATATAGAATCATTTATTAAACTTGAAGTACCTTGTGCTCTATTGCCTACCGTGATAACAAGTCAAAATTTAAGTTGCTAGAAATTATTTACCCATGGTCTAATGTACAATTTAACCCTCTCCCAATATCTGTCAATTGTATAGCTTTTTTATTGTTTATAAGATACTGTTTTACATGTGGTATCTCATTAAACTTCAAAACTCTCTGAGGGAAGATATTTTTATCTCTATTTTAATATACATAGCTGATACAGAGACTTATCAGGCTTGTCTATGGTGACAGAGCTGTGAGGCCAGTGCTTGAAGTCAAGTTTCTTGACTTCAGGTATCATATTTGTAGGTACCACATTTATACTTATAGGGACTTTTAGGAAGTCTTTCACTTTGAAAAAAACCACTAGTACCATATTTCATCACATAATCATTGAAGATATTATGCCAAACTTTTTTTCTGCAAAACAGTGAAGTGTGATCCTTTTTGTGAAACTTTTTTTAAATTGTTCTGTTATTACTTAAAAATCACCTGTTATGCCAGGTGCTGTGGTGCATGCCTGTAATCCCAGTGACTCCGGAGGCTGAGGCAAGAGGATTGGGAGTTCAAAGCCAGGCTCAGCAATTTAGTGAGGCCCTGAGCAACTTAGTAAGACCCTGTCTCAAAATAAAACAGAAATGGCTAGGGAGGTGGCTCACTGGTTAAGGGTCCCTGGGTTCAATCCTTGGTACCTAAAAAAAAAAAAAAAAAAAAATCACTTGTTATTGAACTGTCTTGTGCAAGATTAGAATGCTTGAGATAACTCTCATGAACATATGTTAAAATTGAATAATCCAAATGGATACGTTTAGTAAACATTGTTATTGATTTTTGTTGAATAATCCAAATTGATACATGTTTAGTAAACATTGTTATTAACTATTGTGCATTATAGTTGAAATATTACACTTGAGAAAATTTACTAATTTCTCATAGTCTTAGAAAATTTAATTCTCTTTGACCAAAAACTCTGTACTGCTTTCATTTGTTTTATTATCTGACATGTTGTTCCCAGGATCATGCTTATAAGATGTGCTTAGCATTAATACTTTAGTGCTCTAAATAAATCACACAAGTTGGATTTTGAAAATATACTGACAGTGTCCTTGTGCTGAGAATTCTAGGCTTATGATTATGGTTCATAGTTCATGAAAAGACAACTGAGCATCATATGCTACTGATGAATACATTGCTGTTCTGTTTACCTTTTAAGTGGTGCAAGGAACAGAATTATACTGTGCAATAATTATGAGATGAAATGTCACAAACCAATTTTGGTACTGAAAAAATAGGGTTTGACAGTTATGTGGTGAATGTGATTATGTGGTAAAAGTGTGATTATATTAGTTTCAGTTTTCAGTTCTTCTATCATATAAATCCTCAGTGTACCCGTGAATAAATTGCGTTCATATGATGGTTTTCAAAGTTTTTTTTTAAGAGCCTTTTAAAATCTTTTTCCCCTCCTCAAGCAAAATCTAACAAACAGAATTCTAAAAAAAATGTAAAATAGCTAAATGGTGTTTATTATTACAATTTACAATATGTATTATCAGACAGGAAGTATCCAAACTGAAATGTCAAAATAAATGTTTTAAAATGTTTAATTTTTGCATAAAGATGGTAAGAGAAGCTTTAGTCCAAGATCTGCATAAATAAATAAATAATAAAAGCTCAAGTTAGTACATCAGAAATCTTCATGCTGTTAAAATTTGTTAATACTTGTGTTTGATTTTTTTTTTCATTTTTTTAAAGTTGTTGATAGACATTTATTTTATTTATTTATTTTTATGTGTTGCTAAAGATCGAACCCAGTGCTTCACACATGCTAGGCAAGTGCTCTTCCACTGAGCCACAATGCCTGCCCTGTTAGATGATTTAATTACAGCTTTAAACATAAATTTTAAAACTTAAATTTAATAAGAAAAATTTTAACAAAGTATTTGTAGAACCCCAGTGGCACTTCGGCATTATAGAGTTTGAAAACCATGACTTGGAAGATAATTTTCCTCTTTCTGTTGGAGGACTGTGTAGCATTCCTGTTGATATTGAGCTTTAGATTTATTAGATGTGTGATCCATTCATAGTTTACAAACTGGTATTTGATTTTGATGGAGAAGAAACCATGTAAGTGTGATTATTTTCATGCAGTAAGAAGAAGGGTTGAATATGAGATTTTTTGGATCGTAAGTGGTGTTTTGTCTACATATGTTGTATTTGAATAAGAGATCCCCTGCACATTGCTTACTACGAAATACGAGCCTTGTACATATTTAATAGTGTGATAAATATTAGAACAAGCCTCAGGTATATAAAATCATGGGACATGTGAGACAGTTCTCATTATTGAAAAAAATTGTCAGCACTTAGTAGAGCAACTTTGAAGCTAGAGGAGATGGAGAAAAAAATATAATATGAACAACCAAACCCCTATCTGAGGGTTACATCTCTTTTCATGATTTTAAACCAGAGTCATGAATACGTGATACCCATGCTGCCATCTTCTTTGCCTCATTCATGGAAGGTTTAGACTCTTTTAGGTTCTCTTCCCTTTAATTCTTAGACTGTGCCTTACTTTATTCTCCCCAACTCAAGACTACAGGTTCTAGGTAGCACTTAAGATGAAACTTAATTCTAAATCTTTGTATCCTAAAATCATCTTACACTTTAATAGATTTAGTTTAGGTGTTTTTGTTTTTTTTTTCCCTTTCTTAACCATCCAGTAGGTATAAAAGGAGAAAAGAACATCTTGGGGAAATGATTCTCATATAAATAACTAAAACATTAATTTCACTGTTTGAGAATACAAATCAAATATAAGAACTTTAAGATATAATAGTAGTTTTCATTATAGAATAATATAATCATGAATATTTATCGAGGGCCTTTTATATAGAAGGGATTTTTTTCTGCTTTTTATGTTGTTTCACTTTCATTCTTTGAACACTCCTTCAAGGTTTATGTATTAACTCTTCTCCTCAGATGAGAAAATTGAAGACCAGAGAATTTCTTAAGTACACACAGTCTGTAAATATTTGAAGCTGAACTTAAAGCTTTTAACAGTGCATCATGTAGCCTTGTTAATAAAATACAGGAAACTGGAAAATTTAGGAACTTTTTAGGAACTTGCAAACAGAGGGTATAAGTGTTGAATTTGTACGATACCAGGAAAAAGTAAATGCTGTTCTGACTTTTAAATAGTTTTTCAAAATAACAACTAAGTTTAATACTTTAGATTGAAGAAAAGAAACAAAGAGAGGAAGCTGAGCGAGAGAGACTGAAAATTGCAGAAGAAAAAGAAGAAAAACGGCTAGCAGAACAGAGAGCAAGAATTCAGCAAGAGTATGAAGAGGAACAGGAAAAGAAAAGGGAGAAAGAGGAGGAGGTGCATTTTTTTTTTCCACTACTCTATTTCACTACTTAGCTGAATGTGAAATTGTTGTTTTGACTTGAAAAAAAATGTTTGTTACTTATAAGGGAGAATAGTCTTGAAGTACATTTTTAAAACATCAGATTAGTATCCATTCACTGGATATTATTTTATTGAGGTAAAAGCTAATTTAAGTGATAAATGATTCTCTTAGTCAAAATGTAGTTATAGGCTGGCCAGACATGGTAGTATACATTTGCAGTCCTTTCTACTCAGAGTGAGGCAGGAGGATTGCAAGTTTAAGGCCAGCTTCAGCAACTTAGTGAGAACCTGTCTGAAAATATAAAATAAAAAAGAGCTGGGGAAGTAGCTCAGTAGTAGAGCACTCCTGGGTTTAAAGCTTCTGGGGGAAAAAGCTATATAAGCTCATTGAAAATGTCAGAAAAGATGTATTTGTCAGAAAAGATGTATTTTATTAAGTAGACAATTTCTTTATTTTAAAGAGCACTGTGTCCTCTACATCTTCAGTTTTATCTATATTTCAGGCAAATAAGAGCAAAAATTTTAAAATAGTCTAGAATGTATACATGAAGTGTATATTTTTTCTCTTATTTTTAAAGCAAAGGTTAAAAAATGAAGAGCTCATTCGGTTAGCTGAAGAAAGACGAAAAGAAGCAGAAAGGAAAAAGAAGGAAGAAGAGGAAAGACATAACTTACAACTTCAACACTACTATGAAAGAGAAAATATGGTTGGAGAAGAAACAAAGGTAAATTTCAGTCAAAAATGTCAGTCAAACCCATATTTTACCCCATATGCACTGTGAGAATTGTAGAGTTTTTAGAAAAGGGGAGAAAGAGGAGATGGGCTTGTGTTTTCCTGCTTTGTCTTATTACTGAATTTGGGTGCTATCTACTGAACTTTTCTGTTCGAGGTGCTAATACTGTGCGTTGGTAGTTCTTTCTGCCCGGTGAATATAACATGTTTATTTACCTTAGACAATTCTCAGTCTTGTTCTTCTGTGATTATAATCCAAAAGTGGTTTATGGACCAATACTCTGTGAACTGTGTTCTTTTCATAGTAAGACTAAATACAGAAATTGAGAATGTTTTGAAACTTTTCTAACAACTTGTCTAAGTAACTTTATGTCTGTTCAATGTACTAATAAAAATATTGGGTTTTGAATTTCATATTACTGGAAATTTGTTTTTATTTATTATAATAATTCTTATTCTATTTTATACAACTTTCTACTATAAAATGGAAATTAAGAAAGAAATGGTGGTTTGCTACAAACTGGTTTTTGAAAACTGTCTGAGTTAAAAGGTTCATGTTTCCTGTTAAATGCATGAATCAAAGTTGTTAGAGGTTTCTTCTGTAGAAAGATAATTGACTCTGTTTTTTGGTTACTGGGGGATTGAACTCAGGGGCACTCAACCACTGAGCCACATCCCCAGCCCTATTTTGTATTTTATTTAGAGACAGGGTCTCACTGAGTTGCTTAGTGTCTCACTTTTGCTGAGGCTGTCTTTGATTCTCCTGCCTCAGCCTCCCGAGCTGCTAGGATTACAGATGTTTTCCACATGCCCGGTGATAATTGACTCTGAAGAAGATCTAATTCACATCCTTACTTAAACTAACAGTTACATTTAAAAATTTGTGTGCATGAGTGTCATTGGGGGTTTGTTAGAAATGTACATTCCTGGGTTCCTACCTGCAAGGTATCTGAGGGGAAGATTCAAGGATGTGCATTTTATAGCTACCTTTTTGGGTTTTGATTTTGTTGGCCTGGAGACCATACTATAAAAAAACTTTGTCTATCTTGTAAGTCTAGCCAATTTTGTATAAGAATATTGTTTTCAGGTATTTATGTTTATTCAAACATTATTTATTTAAGGCAAGATTTACAAAAAAGATTCATTTTAACTGTTAAATTACTCTGGTATCTTTAGGATGTGGTTTGATATATAGCTCAGTGTATAGCCTACTTAATAGAACATGAGCCATTTCTGATAGGCTCAACTGTGTTGTTTCATTTCTCATCCCATGGTTTTATGGTGATAGAAATGATAAGTATACACAGCTAGAATTTTGTTGAAAGATCGTTAATAAAAGAGAATTTAAAAGATCAGTACTTTTTGGTTTGTGTTGTTTATTTACAATGTTTTAGGAGTGCTAGGTATAGTTTTCATTCTTAGGATAATGTCATCTCATTAATTTATTAATAAATAAAGTTAACTTTTTTTGGAGGGGGGATTACCAGGGATTGAACTCAGGGGCACTCGACTGCTGAGTCACATCCTCAGTCCTACTTTGTATTTTATTTAGAGACAGGGTATCACTGAATTGCTTAGCACCTTTTGCTGAGGCTGGCTTTGAACGTGTGATCCTCCTGCCTCAGCTGCCTGAGCCACTGGGATTACAGGCATTTTGCCACTGTGCCTGGGTAAAGTTTACTTTTTAGAGAAGTTTTTGGCTCACAGAAAAATTGAACAGAAAATATAGATTAATTTTTATTTTAAAATTCATCATTTAAAAGTGAGAGTTGTGAGTTTCCCACAATTGTGTTTCTACCAATTTCTTGTGTTTAACAAATGCTGCTTTTAAGGAATTATTTTATGACTGTTAGTTTAATTGTGAAGTACCATGAAGTTTTAAATCAGCTTTTATGCCATTTTATGAATTTTGTTTCTTGATCACAAAATTAACATTACTGCTGTCGTGTATTTTTATTTTTTAGCTGTCATATTTTGTATTTATGTATTCCTGATATATATTTTTGATTGCTCTTTAGTTTTTAACTTCTATCATCAGATTTTTATTTTTGAGTTAGCTTGTGTATTTATTTATTTATTTTTTGTAATTGAACCCAGGGGTGCTTAACCACTGAGCCACATCTCCAGTCCTTTTTTAAATATTTCATTTAGAGACGGGGCATTGCTGAATTGCTAAGTGACTCACTAAGTTGCTGAGAATGGCTTTGAACTTGCCATCCTTCTGCCTCAGCCTCCCGAGCCACTGGGATTACAGACGTGGGCCATCATGCCTTGGCTAGTTTGAATTTTTTTTTTTTTTTTTATTGTTGGCTGTTCAAAACATTACATAGTTCTTGATATATCATATTTCACAATTTGATTCAAGTGGGTTATGAGCTCCCATTTTTACCCCATATACAGATTGCAGAATCACATCAGTTATACATCCATTGATTTACATATTGCCATACTAGTGTCTGTTGTATTCTGCTGTCTTTCCTATCCTCTACTATCCCCCCTCCCCTCCCCTCCCCTCCCCTCCCCTCTTCTCTCTCTGCCCCCTTTACTGACATTCGTTTGTCCCCCTTGTATTATTTTTCCCCTTCCCCTCACTTCCTCTTGTATGTACTTTTGTATACCTCTGAGGGTCTCCTTCCATTTCCATGCATTTTCCCTTCTCTCTCCCTTTCCCTCCCACCTCTCATCCCTGTTTAATGTTAATCTTCTTCTCATGCTCTTCGACCCTACTCTGTTCTTAGCTACTCTCCTTATATCAAAGAAGACATTTGACATTTGTTTTTTAGGGATTGGCTAGCTTCACTTAGCATAATCTGCTCTAATGCCATCCATTTCCCTGTAAATTCTATGATTTTGTCATTTTTTAATGCAGAGTAATACTCCATTGTGTATAAATGCCACATTTTTTTTATCCATTCATCCATTGAAGGGCATCTAGGTTGGTTCCACAGTCTAGCTATTGTGAATTGTGCTGCTATGAACATCGATGTAGCAGTGTCCCTGTAGCATGCTCTTTTTAGGTCTTTAGGGAATAGACCGAGAAGGGGAATAGCTGGGTCAAATGGTGGTTCCATTCCCAGCTTTCCAAGAAATCTCCATACTGCTTTCCAAATTGGCTGCACCAATTTGCAGTCCCACCAGCAATGTACAAGTGTACCCTTTTCCCCACATCCTCGCCAGCACTTGTTGTTGTTTGACTTCATAATGGCTGCCAATCTAACTGGAGTGAGATGGTATCTTAGGGTGGTTTTGATTTGCATTTCTCTGACTGCTAGAGATGGTGAGCATTTTTTCATGTACTTGTTGATTGACTGTATGTCCTCCTCTGAGAAGTGTCTGTTCAGGTCCTTGGCCCATTTGTTGATTGGGTTGTTTGTTCTCTTATTGTCTAATTTTTTGAGCTCTTTGTATACTCTGGATATTAGGGCTCTATCTGAAGTGTGAGGAGTAAAGATTTGTTCCCAGGTTGTAGGCTCTCTATTTACCTCTCTTATTGTATCTTTTGCTGAGAAAAAACTTTTTAGTTTGAGTAAGTCCCATTTGTTGATTCTAGTTATTAACTTTTGTGCTATGGGTGTCCTATTGAGGAATTTGGAGCCCGACCCCACCGACTGTAGATCGTAGCCAACTTTTTCTTCTATCAGACGGCGCGTCTCTGATTTGATATCAAGCTCCTTGATCCATTTTGAATTAACTTTTGTGCATGGCGAGAGAAAGGGATTCAGTTTCATTTTGTTGCATATGGATTTCCAGTTTTCCCAGCACCATTTGTTGAAGATGCTATCCTTCCTCCATTGCATGCTTTTAGACCCTTTATCAAATATAAGATAGTTGTAGTTTTGTGGATTGGTTTCTGTGTCCTCTATTCTGTACCATTGGTCCACCCGCCTGTTTTGGTACCAGTACCATGCTGTTTTTGTTACTATTGCTCTGTAATATAGTTTGAAGTCTGGTATCGCTATACCGCCTGATTCACACTTCCTGCTTAGCATTGTTTTTGCTATTCTGGGTCTTTTATTTTTCCATATGAATTTCATGATTGCTTTCTCTATTTCTACAAGAAATGCCGTTGGGATTTTGATTGGCATTGCATTAAACCTATAGAGAACTTTTGGTAATATCGCCATTTTGATGATGTTAGTTCTGCCTATCCATGAACAGGGTATATTTTTCCATCTTCTAAGATCTTCTTCTATTTCTCTCTTTAGGGTTCTGTAGTTTTCATTGTATAAGTCTTTCACCTCTTTTGTTAGGTTGATTCCCAAGTATTTTATTTTTTTTGAAGATATTGTGAATGGAGTGGTTGTCCTCATTTCCATTTCAGAGGATTTGTCGCTGATATACAGGAATGCCTTTGATTTATGCGTGTTGATTTTATATCCTGCCACTTTGCTGAATTCATTTATTAGCTCTAATAGTTTCTTTGTAGACCCTTTTGGGTCTGCTAGGTATAGAATCATGTCATCTGCAAATAGTGATAATTTAAGTTCTTCTTTTCCTATTTTGATGCCTTTAATTTCTTTCGTCTGTCTAATTGCTCTGGCCAGTGTTTCGAGAACTATGTTGAACAGAAGTGGTGAGAGAGGGCATCCCTGTCTTGTTCCAGATTTTAGAGGGAATGCCTTCAATTTTTCTCCATTCAGAATGATGCTAGCCTGAGGCTTAGCATAGATTGCTTTTACAATATTGAGGTATGTTCCTGTTATCCCTAGTTTTTCTAGAGTTTTGAACATAAAGGGATGCTGTACTTTGTCGAATGCTTTTTCCGCATCTATCGAGATGATCATATGGTTCTTATTTTTAAGTCTATTGATGTGGTGAATAACATTTATTGATTTCCTTATATTGAACCAGCCTTGCATCCCAGGGATGAATCCTACTTGATCATGGTGCACAATTTTTTTGATGTGCCTTTGTATCCGAGTGGCCAGAATTTTATTGAGGATTTTTGCATCCAAGTTCATTAGAGATATTGGTGTGAAGTTTTCTTTCTTTGAAGTGTCTTTGTCTGGTTTAGGTATCAGGGTGATGTTGGCCTCGTAGAATGAATTTGGAAGTTCTCCCTCTTTTTCTATTTCCCGAAGTAGCTTGAAAAGTATTGGTATTAGTTCCTCTTTAAAGGTTTTGTAAAACTCTGCTGTATACCCATCCGGTCCTGGGCTTTTCTTAGTTGGTAGTCTTTTGATGGTTTCTTCTATTTCCTCAATTGATATTGGTCTGTTTAGGTTGTCTATATCCTCCTGACTCAATCTGGGCAGATCATATGACTTAAGAAATTTATCTATGCCTTCACTATCTTCTAATTTATTGGAGTATAAGGATTCAAAATAATTTTTGATTATCTTCTGTATTTCTGAAGTGTCTGTTGTGATATTGCCTCTTTCATCCCGTATGTTAGTGATTTGAGTTCTCTCTCTTCTTCTCTTCGCTAGCATGGCTAAGGGTCTGTCGATTTTGTTTATTTTTTCAAAGAACCAACTTTTAGTTTTGTCAATTTTTTCAATTGTTTCTTTTGTTTCGATTTCATTGATTTCAGCTCTGATTTTAATTATTTCTTGCCTTCTACTTCTTTTGCTGTTGTTTTGCTCTTCTTTTTCTAGGATTTTGAGATGAAGTATGAGATCATTTATTTGTTGGTTTTTTCTTTTTTTAAGGAATGAACTCCAAGCAATGAATTTTCCTCTTAGAACTGCTTTCAATGTGTCCCATAGATTCCGATATGTTGTGTCTGTGTTTTCATTAATCTCTAAGAATTTTTTAATTTCCTCCTTGATGTCTTCTATAACCCATTGATCATTCAGTAACCCATTGTTCATTCTCCAAGTGATAAATTCTTTTTCCTTCCTTCTTTTATCGTTGATTTTCAGTTCCATTCCATTATGATCAGATAGGATGCATGGTATTATCTCTACTCCTTTGTATTGTCTAAGAGTTTCCCTGTGACATAATATATGATCTATTTTTGAGAAGGATCCATGTGCTGCTGAGAAAAAAGTGTAACTGTTTGATGTTGGGTGGTATATTCTATATATGTCAATTAAGTCTAGGTTATTAATTGTGTTATTGAGTTCTATAGTTTCCTTATTCAACTTTTGTTTGGAAGATCTGTCCAGTGGTGAGAGAGGTGTGTTGAAGTCTCCCATGATTATTGTATGGTGGTCTATTAGACTCTTGAACTTGAGAAGAGTTTGTTTGATGAACATAGCTGCACCATTGTTTGGGGCATATATATTTATGATTGTTATGTCTTGTTGGTGTATGGTTCCCTTGAGCAGTATGTAGTGTCCCTCTTTATCCCTTTTGATTAACTTTGGCTTAAAATCTATTTTATTTGATATGAGTATGGATACTCCTGCTTGTTTCCGAAGTCCATATGAGTGATATGATTTTTCCCAACCTTTCACCTTCAGCCTATGTATGTCTTTTCCTATCAAATGCGTCTCCTGTAGGCAGCATATTGTTGGGTCTTGTTTTGTGATCCATTCTACTAGCCTGTGTCTCTTGATTGGTGAGTTTAAGCCATTAACATTTAGGGTTATTATTGAGATATGGGTTGTTCTTCCAGCCATATTTGTTTATTTATGTTACTAAACATGGTTTGTTTTCCACTTTGATTATTTTCCCCCCTTTAGTGTCCTACCTCCCACTGTTGGTTTTCATTGTTATTTTCCATTTCCTCTTCCTGTAATGTTTTGCCAAGGATGTTTTGAAGAAATGGTTTTCTAGCTGCAAATTCTTTTAACTTTTGTTTATCGTGGAAGGTTTTAATTTCATCTTCCATCCTGAAGCTTAATTTCGCTGGAAACACAATTCTTGGTTGGAACCCATTTTCTTTCAGTGTTTGAAATATGTTATTCCAGGATCTTCTAGCTTTCAGAGTCTGTGTTGAAAGATCAGCTGTTATCCTGATTGGCTTACCCCTAAATGTGATCTGCTTCCTTTCTCTTGTAGCTTTTAAAATTCTCTCCTTGTTCTGTATGTTGGGCATCTTCATTATAATGTGTCTAGGTGTGGGTCTCTTATGATTTTGCACATTCGGCGTCCTGTAGGCTTCTAGGATTTGGGGTTCTGTCTCATTCTTCAAGTCTGGGAAGTTTTCTCGAATTATTTCATTGAATAGATTGCTCATTCCTTTGGTTTGAAACTCTGTTCCTTCCTGTATCCCAATGACTCTTAAATTTGGTCTCTTGATGTTATCCCATATTTCTTGGATGTTCTGCTCATGGTTTCTTAACAGTCTTGCTGAGCTGTCTATGTTCTTTTCAAGTTGAAATACTTTATCTTCATTGTCTGATGTTCTGTCTTCTAAGTGTTCTACTCTGCTGGTAGTATTCTCAATTGAGTTTTTAAGTTGGCTTATTGCTTCCTGCATTTCTAGGATTTCTGTTTGTTTGTTTTTTATAACCTCTATTTCCCTGTATAGTTGATCTTTTGCTTCTTGGATTTGTTTATGTAATTCATTGTTGAAGTGATCTTTCATTGTCTGATTTTGCTGTCTGATGTCTTCCTTGAGACTCCAGATCATCTGAAGCATGTATATCCTGAATTCTTTATCTGACATTCCATCAGCTGCAGCTATTACCTCTTCTAAAGTTGAGTTGACCTGCAATGCTTGTGGTCCTTTCTTTCCTTGTCTCTTCATACTGTTCGCGTTCCTTTCTTCTTGGTGAAACTGTTGTGCTATTGAATTTTCCCCCTATATATTTATATTGGTCTTGTATAGTTGCAAAGTCTCCCTCGCAGGCACGGGCGGCGGCTCTGCCCCTCCGCCAATTGGGGCAATGTGCCTACCACGCCGGCAGGCCGCTGGGCCTGCTCTGCCAGTCGGTAGCAGGTCCGCCGTCCTTGCAGGCGCGGGCGGCGGCTCTGTCCCTCTGCGGGCCGCTAGGCTTGTTCTGTCGGTGGTCGCCGTTCTGCCTACTTTGCAGGCGCAGGCAGCGGCACTGCCCCTCTGCAGGCCTCTGGGGCTGTACTGCCAGTGGGTCGCAGGTCCGCCTACTTTGCAGGCGTGGGGGGGGGGCGGCTCTACCCTTCCTCAGGCCACTGGGCCTCTTCTGTCTCTCGGTTGCAGGTCTGACCTGTTCTGATGGTGGTCTCAGTTCCGATTACCTTGCAGGCGCGGGGGGGAGGGGGCGGCTCTGCCTCTCAGCAGGCCGCTGCTCCTCTTCTGCCGGTGGGTCGCAGGCCCGCCTACCTTGCAGGAGTGATTGGAAGCTCTGTCCCGCCGCGGGCCACTGGGCCTTTTCTGTCTGTGGTCACCCTTCCCCTACCTGGCAGGCGAGGGGGGTGGGGAGCGGCTCTGCCCCTCAGCAGGCCGCTGGGCCTGCTCTGTGTTTGGTCCCAGTTCCCTCTACTATGCCGGCGCAGGGGGAGGGGGCGGCTCAGCCTCTCAGCAGGCGGCTGCTCCTCTTCTGCCGGTAGGTCGCAGGCCCGCCTACCTTGCAGGAGTGATTGGAAGCTCTGTCCCGCCGCGGGCCACTGGGCCTTTTCTGTCTGTGGTCACCCTTCCCCTACCTGGCAGGCGAGGGGGGTGGGGGGCGGCTCTGCCCCTCAGCAGGCCGCTGGGCCTGCTCTGTGTTTGGTCCCAGTTCCCTCTACTATGCCGGCGCAGGGGGAGGGGGCGGCTCAGCCTCTCAGCAGGCGGCTGCTCCTCTTCTGCCAGTGGGTCGCAGGCCCGCCTACCTTGCAGGAGTGATTGGAAGCTCTGTCCCGCCCTGGGCCACTGGGCCTTTTCTGTCGGTGGTCACCCTTCCCCTACCTGGCAGGCGAGGGGGGTGGGGGGCAGCTCTGCCCCTCAGCAGGCTGCTGGGCCTGCTCTGTGTTTGGTCCCAGTTCTCTCTACTATGCCGGCGCAGGGGGAGGGGGCGGCTCAGCCTCTCAGCAGGCGACTGCTCCTCTTCTGCCGGTGGGTCGCAGGCCCGCCTACCTTGCAGGAGTGATTGGAAGCTCTGTCCCGCCCTGGGCCACTGGGCCTTTTCTGTCGGTGGTCACCCTTCCCCTACCTGGCAGGCGAGGGGGGTGGGGGGCGGCTCTGCCCCTCAGGAGGCCGCTGGGCCTGCTCTGTCTTTGGTCCCAGTTCCCTCTACTATCTGAATTTTTTTATATGAACCTTAGAGTTATCTTTTAATTAGTGTTAGCTAAATCCACTTATATTTATTGCAACCAATAAGTTTAATCATATAACTTAATTTCTGATGTTTTTGGGTTTTTTTGCTTCCTTGATATTTATTTTCATTTTACATGGACTATGCTTCATTTACTTCATCCTTATTGGTGCTTTAGAAGATTTATATTATCTTTATAATTCAGCCTATAGGTTTTTAAAAAACCTTCCTCACATATATTTCTAATTTTTTCAATGTCAACAATGAACCTAACTTATGATTTTCTGGCATATAAAACGAAGACTTTAATATCCACAAGTATATTCTGATCTTGTTTCCTTCCTTTCCTTTCTTTCTTACCCTTGTTTTTCTTCTCTTCATTTTCTTTCTAATTTCCCTCAGAAAATATTTATTGTATATTTTTGGGAGATTTATGCCTTCATATGAAGTTGAAAGCTATAAATAAGCTTTAATACACTATAAACTGAAATCTCATTTATTTGGAAACACAGAACCTTACCAGGATCTGAAAAAAATCTCCTCATCCATGATGGTTTTGGTAACAGGAGATAAAGATTTTAGAGGTTGATTTATATTGTTTTACAGAAAGGAGTTTTGTTTGCTTCTTTTTTATATCATCCTATTTACCTTTTATTATTAAGATGATATTTTTCAGCCCGGTGCAGTGACTTATGCCTGTAATCCGAGCAGCTCAGGATCTGAGGCAGGAGGATTGCAAGTTCACAGCCAGTCTCAGCAATGTAGGATGGATCTAAACAATTTAGTAAGACCTTGTCTCAAAAAAAAAAAAAAAAAAAGGCCGGGCGGGGGACGGGATTAGAGATGTGGCACAGTGGTTAAACACCCCTGGTTCAATCACTGGTACCAAAAAAAGATGTTTTTGCTTTGGCTATTTCATTTCTATATTTGGAATACTGTTGCTTTAAGTTTGTTGATTTAAAAAAAATCCTAATCTTAGAGACATATTCTTTTAATTGGTATGTCTAAATTACTTTTATCATAATAAATCTATTTGATCCTATTTAATTGAATTTGTGATTCAGATAATATTTTATTAAGCAACCTGAATTTCAGTGGTGTTATACACCTCCAGTATATATAGTTTACATGTATATGTATATATATTTCTGAATATTTTTATTTTTAATTTTTCAGCGCTTAAGACAGCCTTCTCCTGTAGTTCCTGCTCTTCAGAACAAAATTACAAGCAAACTCCAACGACCTCCTTCGGTTGACAGCATCATAAGTTCCTTTATTCATGTATATGCTTTTTGTTTTTGCTTGTTAATCTTCATTTACTTATTTTGAATTGATGTATTGGATGAGATTTTCTTATTTATATTTTGGTAGGTTAAATTTTTTTAGATCTGAAATATAGGCAGTATTTCCATTAATCTGTCTGTTGCTGCAGTTTATATTTGGCTCCCGGAAGTTGAGTATTTTTGGCAAACTATAGTTTAGCAAAAGGTTTTGTCCAGGCTCTTCAAGAAGGTCCTTTCTTTGAAAAATTACCTTCTAGCTGCTATTGTTATGCTTATGAAGTCCCTTATATTTTACACTGAGTTATAATCAAAAGAGAACCAGGAAAATCTTTTAGAAGGGTTGATCTTTGAGCTAATGCTTGAAGAATGAGTAGGAATTTGCCATCAAGAGAAACAGGGTGAAGGACCTTTAGCATGCACAAATTGGCTAGATGGAAGACAGGACAGACGTGGAGAATACACTGTGGTTTGGTCTATATTTATGATGCTTTGTGATAAGGCAACAGAGAGGGTAGAGAACAACAGATGTAGGGTATTGGAGAGTACTGAGATTTAGACTTTATGCCATAGGCTTATGGATTCCAAATAGCCTAATTACCCAAATAGGCAAAGAAGCGTTTTAGAGAAACATTTTCCTAAATTCCATCCTCTGAGAGTCTTGATTCAGTTGGTTTGTGGTACAAAATGCATGGAAATTCATTGCAGTATTAAGCAGGAGAATGACATGGCCACTTTAGTTTTGTATAATATTATCAGGCAGTAAAGACTGTAAACATGGAGACAAGTTGAGATGCTTTTGTAGAAGTCCAGGTGTGAGACTTTGAGGACTTAAAGGCATTGGTACAAAGAACTGAGAAGGGTGGGGGTAACACCCTTTATATGAAGACATATAAACAGTGGTATTTCTCTCTTTCTCCTTTTTTTTTTTTTTTTGGTACTGGGATTGAACCTGTAGGTGCTTAACCACTGAGCCATATCCCCAGCTCTTTTTTTTTTTTTTTTTTTTAATATTTTATTTAGAGACAGGGTCTCGCCAAGTTGCTTAGGGCCTTGTTGAGTTGCTGAGGCTGGCTTTGAACTCTTGATCCTCCTGCCTCAGCTGCTCAAGCCACTGGAATTACAGGCATACATCACCACGCCCAGCAAAAAGTGGTATTTCTTGACCGAGTGTGTGGTAGGAGTCAATGGTAACTTTAAAGCTTCTGGTAAGGGTTACATAGAGTAGGGGGTTGAAAATATGAGCTGTGGCTGAGGAAAGAGTTTTAAACTAGATTTGTAGTTTTGGAAATCATTAACGTATTGTTGCTTAGCAAATTAGTATGATACTCTAAGATGAATGTATAGAAGAAGTAAAAAGGGCTGAGAATGGAATACTGGGGAATTTAAAGTGTTTGAGAAACAGAGAAAAGAATAGACACAGAAAAGGTAAGAGAAAGTGGCAATGGTATCAATTGCTACTGGCCAAAAATAAGGACTTAAAATAGTCACTAAGCCAGGCATGGTGGCGCATGCTTGTAATCCCATCCACTCAGGAGGCTGAGGCAGGAGAATTGAGAGTTCAAAGCCAGCTTCAGCAAAATTGAGTCACTAAGCAACTCAGTGAGATTCTGTCTCTAAATAAAATACAAAATAGGACTCGGGATGTGGCCCAGTAATCGAATGCCCCTAAGTTCAATCTCTGGTACCGAAAAACCAAACTAAACCAAAATAAAAAACCCCACCAAGGTGTCATTTGGGGACCACTTTGTGACTTTGGCAAGGGAAGTGCTGCTGGAGTAATAGGGTATAGAACAAAAGTAATAGTAGTTGTGTGTTGAGGAGTAAATAACAGTAAGGAACTAGACCCTGGAAGTATGCATTTATTATTCCTTAAAGAAACCTGCCTGTGAAGGGAAGGAGAGAATGGACAGTAGATAGTGAAGAAAGGTTTGGTAAGAATTTTTTTAAAGAAGAGGTAAGTTTTATGCATAGACTGAAAAGAAGAAGTTGGAAAAGAAGAAGATAATTGAAAGCTGGACTCAATCAGATTTAGAGTATGGATGAAGGGATTGTCTTTTAATAGAGGCATGGATCCTTCTATTGTTATAAGAAGAAAGTTGATAAAGATGCTTAACTTCTTCTTTTATCTGTCTGGAACCACCATTTGACCCAGCTATTGCCCTTCTTGGACTTTTCCCTGAAGACCTTAAAAGAGCGTACTACAGGGATACTGCTACATCGATGTTCATAGCAGCACAATTCACAATTGCTAGACTGTGGAACCAACCCAGATGCCCTTCAATAGATGAATGGATAAAAAAAATGTGGCATTTATACACCATGGAGTATTACGCAGCACTAAAAAATGACAAAATCATAGAATTTGCAGGGAAATGGATGGCACTAGAGCAGATTATGCTTAGTGAAGCTAGCCAATCCCTAAAAAACAAATACCAAATGTCTTCTTTGATATAATGAGAGCAACTAAGAACAGAGCAGGGAGGAAGAGCAGGAAGAAAAGATTAACATTAAACAGATAGATGAGGTGGGATGGAAAGGGAGAGAAAAGGGAAATTGCATGGTAATGGAGGGAGACCCTCATTGTTATACAAAATTACATATAAGAGGTTGTGAGGGGAATGGGAAAATAAACAAGGAGAGATATGAATTACAGTGGATGGGGTAGAGAGAGAAGATGGGAGGGGAGGGAGGGGGATGGGAGAGGATAGGAAAGGTAGCAGAATACAACAGTTACTAATAGGGCATTATGTAAAAATGTGGATGTGTAACCGATGTGATTCTGCGATCTGTATTTGGGGTAAAATTGGGAGTTCATAACCAACTTGAATCTAATGTATGAAATATGATATGTCAAGAGCTTTATAATGTTTTTAACAACCAATAAAAAAAATTAAAAAAAAAAAAGAAGAAAGTTGAGACACAGTTGTGGGCAATTTTTATAGGTAGGAGAGAGTGTGGAGTTGGGTTCCTTTACATATAGGTAAAATTACTCCTTTTAAGCATTTGAGTAGAGGAGATATAATGACATGTTTGCCATTGTTGTTGAACAGGAAAGTTCCATGTCCAGGGCACAGTCTCCTCCAGTACCTGCCAGGAAAAATCAGCTCCGTGCAGAAGGTAAATTTTGAACCTGTATTCTACTCCTTGAGTGTATTTCTTTTTTTTTTTCCCCTCACTTTTTATTTTGATGTGATTATAGACTTGTAGAAAGTTGCAAGAATAGTATAGAGAGGTGCTGTGTGCCTTTCCAGTCGGTTCCCCCAGAGTTAACATCTTATGTGGTACAATTTCACATCTAGAGAGGTAACCTTGGTACTCTCTATGTGAGACCTTCACTGATTTCACTAGTTTTTACTTGTATTTGTGTGAATGTGATTTTAGGCTTGGTAGGTTTTATCTGTGTAACCATGACTGCAATTTGGTTTCAGAACTGTTCCATCACTACAAAAGAACTCCTTTGTTCTTCCTCTCTGTAGTTATGCTGCCCATCCCCAAGAATCTCTCTTAGCATGAAATTCCTATATTATCAAAAAATGGGTTCTGCGGTCTTGATGACGTTCCTAAACGTGATCCATGTATTTATAAAACAATTCTTTCATAAGAATTTCTCTCTGTGCTTTTTAGTGTATTATAAGTTAGGCTGTGTTTTAGTGCTTTATCTTTTGTTCTTATTCTTGCCTTGTGTTTTACTTGGGAATTTGTAGAGGAGAAAAAAAATGTAATTATGGAATTATCAGAAATGAGAAAACAGCTTCGTAGCGAAGAGAGGCGTTTACAAGGGCAGTTGCTACACATGGACAGTGATGATGAAATTCATATAAGGTAAATTTAGAATTGCATTTTTTTTCTTGAGTTCTTTTATCTGTGTCACTTATCTAGTGATTCTATAATTTTAGAACATGACTACCTCATTTTGCATTCTTACTTTCCCTTTTTTAGTCTTATGCAAAACTAGGTGTAGAAACTTAGTCCTTAAGGGAATACTGATATTGGAGTAGAAAATTTCAGAATTGGAATAATCACTGAAAATCTCATTGTATTTTTTTAATATTTTTTAAATTTATTTTTTATTCTAACTTGTTATATATGACAGCAGAATGCATTACAATTCATAATACACATATAGAACACAATTTTTCAGGTCTCTGGTTTTATAAAGTACCAATTTTAGAACTGTGTTTTACATCTTCCTTCAATAATGTAATGCTTTCTGGAATACTTATGTTCTAGTAAAATCACAAAAATGTTTCCAAACATCTCTGAGCATTTTTACCAGAAGGACTTATAAATTTTCAAAGCAGTGTTCTTCAAATTGTAAGTTGTAATATTTTAATAGGTTCTGAAGTCAACATAGTGGGTAATTTATTACTCTTTTTTTTAAAGTAAACTTTGTATTTTGGAATAATTTTAGGTTACAGAAAAGTTGTAAACACAGTACAGTTTTTGTACACCCTTCATCCAGCTTTCCCTGTTGTTGACATCTTATATTACCAGGGTACATTTGTCACAACTAAGAAGGTGACATTGAAATGTTACTGCTAATGAAATTTTTGGATTTCTCCTATTTCCCCATTAATGTCCTTCTTCTGTTCCAGGGTCCAGTAGAAGGTTCTGCATCACATTTAGTTGTCAGGTCGGGTCTTTCAGTCTCCTCTGGCCTGGGACAATTTCTCAGTCTGGTTTTCATGACTTTGAAAGTCTATAGAAGTATTGGTCAGGGAACCAGTCTGGATTTGTCTGATGTTTTCTGATGATTATAATGAGTGAAGTCCTATTTTCCCATTACATTCTAAGAGTGGAACATGATATCACATGCCATCCATGCTAATATTAACCATCATTAAAGTAGTGTTTTCCAGGTTTCTCCACTGGAAGGTTATGAAGAGGGGGTAGAGTTAAGCTCTATCTAATAGAAGGGAGTTATCCACATATCTTATTTAAAATTCTTCAGTAAGAAATATTTCTCTTTTTTTTTCATTATTTAGTTATTCAATTACTTATATCTCTGTTGTCTCATATATATTTATTTTGTACTTTGGGGTATAATCCAATATTACATTATTTATTTTATTGCTCCTATTATTTCAGCTTTGGCTATTGGAAACTCTTTTAGATTGGCTCCTATGTCTCTTTTATCTTTGATTCGTCCCCATCTTTTTTTTTTTCTTTTTCTTTTTGGTACCAGGGGTGTGTGTAACCATGCCTGGCCATCCTTTTGTTTGTGATACTTTGTTTCTTTCTGGTACTTCAAGATACTCCTGAATCATCTTCTATTTTCCCTGCCCCAGTTCTAAAATCAGCCATTTCTCCAAGAAGCTCTAGTTGTTTGGGGAGAATAGTATTTAGAAACAAACCTCTGGTCCCTGGGTGTGCTTGTTAATAAGGTGCCATTGCTTCTAAGCCCTCTTAGTGAACAGAGCTAGATGATATGTATACTTAGTCATAAACTTATCTTGAACTGTTCCTGATTCTCTCTTTGTATATGAAGTACATACTGATGTCTGAGTCTAATCTGGTATGTGGTGTGATTTTAATATAGCATGTTAACTTACCCAGTCATGCTTTGCATTTTTATTTTTTGATGTTATAAATGTCTTAACTATGGCAACATTTTTCATCTTCAAAACATCGGCATTTTCAGTATAGTTAATTGTTGACATTTTATTCATTTTCATTAATAAATTGAAGTCTGCTCTCTTCTGGAAAACCACTGTGATTCAAGAAAGAGAATGAGGCAGACTTTCAGTTTTCTCTTTTGAAAATTATACATTATTATTTTTACCCTGTGAGTTTCTAGTGAAGAATAAATAAATGTCTGTTTTTGAAAGTACTTTGTGATCTCAGTCCTAAATTTAAAAAAAATTAGAATTTTCATCTTTTAAATAAGAGCTGGTTAAATACATTTACTTTGGTATAATTTTATTATGTATCACATTTAGAGTCACCTTAAGGTTGGTTCTTTAATTTCATACATATCTTCACAAAAATAAATCTCTTTTTAATTAATTCATAATTATCAAGCTCTATTTTATGCCTGGCACAAAACAGATATGATATAGCTTACATGCAAATATGATTTAAAACCTAATTCATAACTTATCAGCCTATTTAACTCTTAGCTTTATGGAAATTAGGCATCCAATTTTTGGTATTTATTTTACTGAATCTCCATAGAGTTCCTGTCACCCTATGTGAGTATTAGAGGTCTGTGTCAGCCTTGATGGGGTTGTTTTATGGACCTAGGAAATGCCAGAAAGGAAACTCCATGAGTAGGATCACTGCTATGAAGAATCCAGATATTCCTATCTAGGGGCTCAGGAAAGATTTAATGATAAAGAAATGAAGGACAGAGTCTGACTAAGCCTTATATTATATCTGTAGCTTGGTGCTGCATTTTCAAAAAGAGTACCTACCTAGTGCTGAGGGAAGCAGCAGTAAATATTTGGTTTTTTATTTTCTGAACTAAACTTACCATTCCTCATCCCTATTCTTTCTTATCCTAACTCCCCAAAGCTATAGCAGAAAATTTATTTTTTTTTTTAAATGGTATTTTTAAAAAATACCTTTATTTTGTTTGTTTGTTTTATCATTTATTTATTTTTATGTGGTGCCTCATACATGCTAGGCAAGTGCTGTATCACTGAGCCACAACAACCCCAGCCACAGAAAAGTTCTTCCTAAGGTTCCTGCTTATTATTAATTTCCTAGGTACCACAGGAATAGAATATTAATTGACTAATTTAAATATTAAGTTCCCTGGTAACACTGTATAAAATCAGAGTTGGAGGTCTGGGGTTGTGGCTCAGTGGTATGAGCGCTTGCCTCACACATATGAGGCACTGGATTTGATCCGCAGCACCACATAAAAATAAATAAAAGTATTGCGTCCATCCATCTACAACTAAAAATCAATGTTGGGGACTTTGCACAATAGTCTTTATATTGAGCATCACATTAATATTATAGTTCTTTGTGAAATTTTTACTTTGGGCTGAGGTTATATTTATAAGCCAGGTTCTATGCTAGGTACTTTACATGATATCTCTTAATTCTCCTGCTGATAACATGATTATATTGGATACAAATTACCTTTGTTTTAAAGATAATGAAATTAAGGTCAAACTGCCAATAAGTAGAAGAGCTTCTCTTTGAATCTATGTCTCTGACCTCAAATATTGAGGTCTCATGAACATTTAAGGCAAAGCTGAATCATTCCACAATTCTAAATTTGAATGTGAGCATTTTGAAAGATTATAATGACCTTATATGCCCTATTTTTTTAAAATATAAGAATTGAAATAACAGAGCTGTTAATTTTTATAATATACTGTAGCCCCCATCCAGTGTGGGCTACTGAACCGAGGTCAAATTTGGGGCGACACAAAATGACCATGCAGACATGGAATACCTTTTCTGGGCGTCAGGATGGCTTCCCTGTCTCTCAGCCTCAAGCTCCCACAAAGCGGGGCAAGAGAAAAAAGTGGGAAGCTGGTGAGAGAGGGGGAATGGTCTGAGGCTCGGGGCTTTTATTTCTGGAGGGAGCTAATCCATGGAACATTCTATTCAAAAAAGGGCAGAAGGGTAGGATTACAACAAACAGGTGGGTGTAATCCAACTCCATCGGGTGACACCCACTCACAGAGCTACACCTTTCTTATCTGAGTAGAGGTAAAGTCCACTTACACTGCAGGGTGCAATGCCAGTCCAGGACCTCTTTACTCCGGACTTAAAGGTGTATACATAGCTCCTGTCCAGGGAGGCTCCTGAACAATATACTGGGGTGAAAGATGCCAAATTTATTTTATAGTGAATTTAATTTTTCTTCCAATAAAACACATTTATCATATTTTGTCATTTGTCTGCAGGAAAAGGAATCCCATGGATATATTTGATATGGCTAGACATCGGGTACAAGCTCCTGTCAGAAGACAGTCACCTAAGGGCTTAGATGCTGCCACTTTTCAGAATATTAATGATTTTAGTGAGCTGAAAGATAGAGGTAAGTACCTATTATTCCTTTAAAGATACAGCAAGAGTATTCTACCATATTCAGGAATCTTTAAAGATGTTTGTACTCTGGTTTTAGGTAAAATTTCACTTATAATGCATGTTTTAAATTATGATTAATAAAATTTAGATATACTCTAGGTCTTCAATTTACCAATGTGGTAGATGAAACTTCAATTTGGCTAAACATTTTCTTTTGAAGAGTATATCACTGTAAAAGCCTCAGTGTATGGGGGAGATTATATAGACTAGTATGAAGAATGGAAGTTGGCATTTAGTGGAGGATGGATAGCTGAAGATGAGTTAATGAGAAAGGCTGAGGAGGAGAAGCCAGACCAATTAGAGGAAAAGCAAGAGAATGTGGGATCCTGAAAATAGAATAAGAGTAAGTGGATCATCAAGGAGAAGGGATCCAGTGAGAAGAATGTCAGCAAGTTGTCAGTTGAATCACAGGCATTGCTGACTATGAGCAGGGAAATGATGGGATTAGAAGCTGATTAACTTTGGCTTGAGGAAGTTGTAACATAACACTGGAAGTTGTAACATAATTCCACATAACATTGTGGAATTCATTCTAAATATTTGTACATGCTCTTATTTTTAAAAGGAAGTTGCATTAATTATAGCAAATACATATGGAAATATAGGAAGAGGGAGAAATCACTTTAGTTAAGCCATACTATTAACATTTTGGATGTAGTCTTTCTGAGCATAATTAAAACAAAAAATGTAAGACAAAAACAGATCATGTAATTTTCTCTTTTCACTTAAGTAGACTTATATGTCATCAATGACATATACTATAGTTTTTTTTTTTTTTACTCTAATGCTATCATTTATTGATTACTTATGTCTGCTAGGCATTGTATTAAGCCATTTGGTTTCACAGTTTAGCCTAGGGACCTATGACATCAGAGCTGTTTTTATTATAAACCAAGCCATTTTTTTCTCTCCATTTTCACTCTATGCTGTGCATATGAGTTTTCCAGAAGCTACATGATAAATGATGACATTTGTATTCTTGTGTATTTTTATGTTACAAAAACTACTTAATATTAATATGGCAAATATGTATGTGTGTATGATATGATACATAAATAACAATTTTTGTAAGTATAAAGAGATTTGAGATCAAAAAGATTTAAACCATAGAATCGGGCCGTTCATTTCCCTGTGTTACCACATCCAGTTCTCATTCAGCCTATGACTTGGTTGTTTGTGTTGGTTTTTTTGCAGAGAAGAAACTGAGTCTGAAAGTGGTAAAGCCAAGGTCTCATCCAAATTTGTGTCCAGAGCTTCATCTATTCACTTTGTTCTCCCTTAACCATTTTTCAATTCTTAGATATTATATGTGTTTCCCATATTCTCTATTATGTGCTTTTGATAATATCTAATTACAAAACTTTACATATTTAAAACCATTATTTTATCCCAACAGTGTAATTAGTGGGTCAAAGAGAATAATATTTTCAAGATCCTTTATATGTATGAACTATATCTATAGTCTCAAGATTTAAAATTAGTATTTAACATTTTGCTTCTGATCAATTGATAACTCATGCAATTTTGACAGAGGCAAGTTTTTAGACCATCATTTCTTGTAGAATGATATCCTTCCTAAGGTTCCCATCATCTGCACTTATCTTGCTTTCTGCATGATATTTGCAAGGGATAAAATATTAATTGGCCCATAACAGTTTTCATTTTTTCAGTGTATTTTAGGGATCAGACATGATTACAGTGTTCTCATGGCTTCCTGAGTCATAGCCATGTGACTAACCACTTGGATATACCTGCACATAGTTGCCCTGCTGGTGTCTGGGTGGCTTCTTGTGAGAGTGAGGCAGGTAGGGATGCAGAGTATATCATCACAAGCTGCTGCTTATTTTAGGAGTTTTCTTAAATGTTGATAAGCCCATGAAAGGGCATTTATTAAAGAATATTAATTTTTATGGCTATCTTAATGTCTTTTGATTTTGGTGGTGCCCCACTATTTATATTGTTACTTATAGTAAAGTTTTATAAGGATTTTTAAAAACAAAAAAATCAATAAACTTTATTTTCTAAAGCAGTTTTAGGTTCACAGTAATATTGAACAGAAGGTACAGACAGTTCTCATATACTCCGTGCCCCCACGCATGCACAGCCTCCTTATTCTGGACAGTCTTGCACTATAGTGATACATTTAAGTATGATCAGTGAACTTAACATTGACACATCATTTGTACCCTAAAGCTGATAGTTTATATTAGGGTTCATTCTTGATGTTGTACATTCTTTCAATTTGGATAAATGTATAATGATGTATATCCACCATTGTAGTGTCATACAAAATAGCTTCACAACCCTAAAAATCCTCTATGCTCTACCCATTCATACCCTCCCAACCCCTTAATCCCTGGTAATCATTAATCCTTTTACTGTCTCCATAGTTTTGCCTCTTCTAGACTGTCATATGATTGGAATAATACTGTATGTTAGTTTTCTCAGATTGGCTTCTTTCACTTAGAAATATTCATTCAAATTACCTCCATGTCTTTTCATGGCTCAATAACTCATTTCTTTTTATTAATGAATAAATATTCCATTACTTAATAATATACTATATTCACTTCCTAGAGGATATGTTGGTTGCTTTCATGTTTTGACAATTATAAGTAAAGCTGTTATAAATACCTGTGTGCAGGTTTCAGTGTCTGTAAAAATGTCATTTGAAAATGAGCTTTAGCTTAGTTATGGTAATCTATTTTTTTATGTGTCAGATTCAGAAACACGAGTTGATCTGAAACTTTTGTACCCGGATTCTCCAAGAGATCGTCATACCTTAGAGATTCAGCAGCAAGCCCTGATAAGAGAGCAGCAGAGACGGCTGAATAGAATAAAAATGAAGGAAGGTGCTGAAGGTAAGAAACAGTCATTAAAATTACAGATACTGTGGGTAGATTGGTTTCTTGTCGGCTGTATGTCTCTTGTATTGATTTCAATTGCCAGCAGCCCCCTCCCTACACAGTTCCATGCTCACATGGTGTTTTTGACACATTGTACCAGAACTCTCTAATTGGCTTGGGTAAGGGTCCTTTATCCATGGATGAGAGGGCCCAGCCATTCACTCTAGCCAGTAGGATTGAGTACTTTGATTATTTCAGGTGACATCTGTACTAGGAACTGGAACCAAAGGAAGGGATGCTGAGCCAACACATTAGTGCCCTATTAAGCATGTGTCTACTGTGTGTGGGAAGTACGGCATAAAGTGTGTAAACCATTAGACTGGATTATGTTTTTGTTTAGTCATTCAGGCAACAGATAGTTACAGTGTATCTACTAGGAGCACAGATAACTGACCTATATTCAGGGAATATGGTGTTGAATGAAGTAGGCTACTGCTCTCAAAGAGCTTATACTTTATTGAAGTGATGGATGTTGCAAAAGAGAAATCTGGGGTCCCGTGGGAATGTGTAACTGGGGATAGGCATGAAGGTGGTGGCCACCTGAAGGCAGAGTGGAGCTAGTTGTCTCAGAGAATATCAATGGGTGATTCTGATACCCCAGGTTACTGCATGGCCCCCAGATCTGTTTCTCATCCATTTTGTTAGCTTTCATGCCACTGACAGTGGTCAAAATAAAAATGAGTTCTAAAAACACAGCAATCAGATAACAAGAATTGGAGGGATGGTCCTACCAGTTATTTTTATGAAAATTTAAGACCCGTTCCTTAGGCACGCTTGACTGGCTTGTACAATCTGAAGAAGTTTTTCACCTCATGAGATAGCATCACAAGAGTAAGTAATGTGACACATTGGGCCCAGATCATAGGTGAAAACTTTGTATAGGGGACCTCTTCCCTTCATCTGGTTCAGAATTTTTAGTAAATACCTCATGTATTTTCCTATGACAGTGGAATGACCCTAATGTACATCATCTGGAGAGAAAATTCATTAAGCAGCTTTCAATCTTTATATCCTTGTGGTATTGTGTGTGCCGAGTTGTATGCGACTAAAACACTCAGGGTCACTCCAGGGGAACTGGGCTGCGTGAAATAAACACACAAGAGACAGAAATACCTTTTTCTTTGAGGGTGCTGTGACGGCGCCTCTGACCTTAAGGGTCTGCAGAAAGAGAGCGAGTGAGCCCGCAAGTGCTGACCCCTTTTATTGAGAAGTCATTCAAATGAGGCAAGGGGTCAGGTTTTGGGGGGCTGAGTCTAGCTTCATGATGTCTGCTATCAGCAGGTTGACTGACATCTAGTTAGGCCATATCCAAGGGCAGAGTAAGAGAAGGGGACACACAGTGGGCATTTCCATGGAACATTCTATCCCAAACAGGGCAAAGGGTAAATATCACAAGGGAACAGGTGAGTTCCATGGGAATATAGGGGATATAGGAAGGCACGCCCATGCACGAAGACACATTTGCTTTTTCTCAACCCTAAAGATCGGGGCTACTATCTTTGGTTACCTAAGCAACCAGATCACGGGGTGACCGAGAATGCCACACCAAACAAAAGGGGAGCAAACACTTGTCACATGCTATGTCGGCCTCCCACAGTATTGTTTTTCTTTACAACTCTCAAATGATGGTCTGATCTTGTGGGACCTTGTCATCTTAGACTGATTAGGCCAAAAGTATTCCAGGAGGATACAGATGCATTTTGGGATCAAGGGTATCCATCCCCACAGGAATACCCTCTGACTTCAGCAGATACTATGATAATGTAATTCATAAGATTATGGTCTAACTATTAATAGTCACAAAGATGTCTGTAAAATATTTTGAGAAGGAATGTATACTTATGTATACTTAATGTATACTTATACTTATTGGCAGCCTCTATTCCCAGAGGCAGTTTCTAAAAGGAAAAAATGTTTTGGAGAAACATTTGGAGAAACAGGAAGGCTGATTAGATTGTAGAGACTTGGGATCACCATTTTTCATATCTTTGTATATAAAGTATATTCACACCAATTCATGTCTTTATACATGTACTTTGGGTTGTTTTTTTTTTTTGCATTGCAATTCTTATTACACATATATACCACAATTTTTCATATCTCTGTTTGTATATGAAGTAGGTTAATCTTGTTTTTATTCTCCATCAACTATAGCTGACTTAAACTCCATCCCAAGTGCCAAAGTACAAGAGCACAGAATGGTAAGTAGCCAGTTCTATTTTTTTTTTTTTTTTTTGGTGGTGCTGGGGATTGAACCCAGGGCCTTAGTGCATGCAAGGCAAGCACTGTATCAATTGAGCTATATCCCCAGCCCTGTAGCCAGTTCTAATTTTTTGAGTTAGATGTTTGTGTGTAAAAATTTTTAGGAATATGATAAGTTTTCCAAATTTTAATTCTTCAGGAATATTGAATTAAGAAAGAATTTAAATTTTGTCTCATCAATGCAGTGGTAGCTAGAGAAGTATTAGTATAATATGTAGAAAAAACATTGTAATGGCTAAGAATAAGAGTTGAATTAGTCTGTGTGAATTAATCTCTTTTTGGTCATGTGGTTTGGCATATTATTTAATCTCTATGCCTCAGTTTCCTTATCTGTAAAATGAAGATGATAATATATACTTACCTCTGGGGTGGCTGTAAGTATTAAATTAATATTTATAAGTCACTTAGAGACAAGTTTGACCTAAAATAAGTTCTGCTTATTAAATAAAAATATAGCATAAGTGTTATTTGTGATAATTAAGTGAGGATAATTAGAGTAGGGCCTGGCTTATATTGGGTACAGAGTTAGCATTTTCTGTCATCAACGTTAGTATTAATAGGGGTTACTAATAAAAGTAGTGGTGGGGCCTATAAAGAAAATAAGCAAGGCAAGGAGATAGAGTGACAAAATGTCACCTCCTCACTCTTATACTGAAGTGACATTAGTATAAGACTGAATGAAGGGGAGGGGGTGAACAGTTTTCATTTAGCAAATACTTGTGGAAACTGTTTCACATGTCTGGGGTATAGGAGTCAACATGAAAAAACAAATCCCTGCCCTCTGGAGGCTTGCATTCTGGAAAGAGAGACAATAAATAGATCTATATCATGTTAAATCATGGTGCTGAGGGAAAATGATAAACAGGGAAAGAAATTAGGGAGTGCTGGGGTGGGAGGACTTAATATTTAAAATATAGTGGGTATGGGAACCTCATTGAGGAGGTAATGTTTTTTTTGATTAAGGACACCAGGGAGGTGACCATGGAAACTATTGGTATTACATATGGAAGAAGACTGTTCCTGGCAGAGGCTTGACAGGGATTATCTAGTGCATGTAAGGAGCAGGAAGGTGGCTGGGAGGTAGGAGAGCTTCAAACAAGGGTGAGGGGGCAAATGGGACACAGGTGAGCAGTGAGGTTTGCCCTTCAGGCCTGCACAGATGATAAGAAGTTTCCAAAGTCTTGGTATCCAAGAGTTTCATGTTTCTCACTCGATCACTGATTGTTGTATATTGAGAATAGGCTGAGTGGGATAGATTATTGCAATAATCTAGGCAAGAGATAAACTGGCTTAGACTGGGGGTAGGAGTAGTAGAAGTGGTCTAAAGTTGGATTTTACTTTAATAGGAGAAGGTCGAATTTTTCAGTGAAAAGATAATGACAATATCTGGGATTTTGAGTAATAGCAGTTTTTGCTCAACATAAGCCAACAGGTTTATTGTGGTTGTTAACAGAAGCTAATGTTTTGGACTCCTGATCTTTCTAGGGGCTGGATTATATGAAAAATTATATAGGATGAAACTGGAGATGATTGTCATGGAAAAGAAGACTTAGGTGGACTTTGATCACTCTTCATTTATGTGAAGGACTGTGATACAGAAGAGAGGGTTGGGCAATATGTGTGAAGTGCTCAGAATGGCTGATTCAGACCCTTTGATTCAGCTGATATGATTATCATTATTATCTTCTACAAAGTAGAAGTAGAATCATTAGGTAGTAAATTAAAAAGGAGATATGAATGCAGCATATGGAAGAATTCAGTGTAAGAGAATGTTTTTATAATGAATGCTATTCATGGGTAGAATTCATTGCCTTAAAAATTAAAGGCAAGCCATTATTGTTCAAGTGTTCAAGTGTTCTAGCAAAGCCAAGAAATCTACTAAAGGTGGTGCAGAGAAGTCTTGTTCAATGATTTTAAGTTCCTTTTGATATAAAAATGGCATTATTCTTTTAAACTGTAAACTTCTCTACTTGTAAATTTGTTACCTCTCATTTGGGAGCTAATTATAATGCTAACCCAATAGTAGCATTATTTTTTCCTTGCTCTGTGTCCCATCATATCTATACTGTGATCATCATGACAGTTGTTATTGTATATGTTCATCATTATCTGAGGGCATGTCTTTCTCCTTGCTGTGGGACTATGATCCCCATCTACTCTGGAGCAGAAGCTCTTAATTCACCTTTGTATCTAGGAATTAGAATGTATATTATACACAGATTTATTTAAAGGATGAGTGAATCTCAGCAATGGTTTTTAAACTTTTAATACTTAATTGGATTCATTACTTTTATATTTTCGACAGTAATGCTATACTTTTTTTTTTTTTTTTGGCTTCAACCATAAGAGGGCAGTGAGGAGTGGAATTAAAGAGTAAAAGTCTGCCTGACAAAAATCTCAATCCTGGAATGATAAAGTCAGACTGTTGCCTTCACTATCTCGGTGGGGGTTGTATGTGCTAAGGCTTTCCAGAATTTTCTGGGCACTGGAATGTCAATCCTACCTCTCTCCCCATACTCTTTGCGGGGACAGTTTTGCTGGCTGTTAGTACAGATTTGTTTTCCCACACAGGACTAATAAAAAGTTATTAATATATGATGTTTCTTTTAGCTCAGAGATGACACTGATGATTTTTTGAAAAATTCATTATTGGAATCTGATAGTGCTTTTATTGGTGAGTATATTTATTTTAATTCATTAATGCTACCTCATTTAATTATTAAACAATATTTATATTTCTTTTAAGTGCTTTTCTTCATAACTAGTACTAGGTTGTACAAGATGATTTAAAAAGTAATATTCTATTTTCTCTTTTAATGAATAATCATTAAATATGTCTTTTATAAGATATACAAGTTTCAAAATCAGAATTACTAAAATGAACTTAAAAAGTCTGCACAAAAACCTGTACATAAATGTTGATAACAGCTTTATTTATAACAGTAAAAAACTGGAATCAGTGTAGCCTTTCAACAGGTGAAAGGCTAAGCAAACTCTAATAACATCCCCACCTTCAGCACAACTTTGCAATAAAAAGGAACCACTTGTTGAAATAACTCAGTAACTTGGATGACTCTTTTGGGAAATATGCTGAGCAAAAAAGCAAACTGCAACAATTTACATAATGTATACATTCATATATTCACCATGAAACATGCAAGTGGATCTGTACAATAATCTGTCCTTTTGTGACTGACTTATTTCACTTAACATAGTGTCCTCAAGGTTCACTCACATCCTAGCATGTTTCGCATTCTCCCTCTCCCTTTTGTAAAAAAGGCTGAAACCACTGTACCAAATTTTGTTTATCCATTCATCTGTCAATAGACACTTGAGTTGCTTCTACCTTTTGGCTATTGTAAGTAAGGCTGCTATGAAAGTGGGTGTATAGGGATCTATTGGAGTCACTGCTTTCAAGTCTTTCATGTATTTACAGAGAGTTGGAATTGCTTAATCATATGGTAATTGTTTTATTGTTTGAAGAATTTTCTTCAGTTACACAGCAGGTGCTCTATTTTACATTCTCACCAACAATGCACAAGAATTCTAATTTTTCCATATCTTTGCAAACAACTAAAAATATTTTTAAAATATTTTTTTTAGTCAGTGGTGGAGAATTGAACCCAGTGCCTTACACATGCTAGGCAATTGCTGTGCCACTGAGCTACAATCCTAACCCTGTTAACTTTTTTTTTTTTTTTTGATAGTAACTGTCCTTACAGGTAAAACCCTATTGTGGTTTTGATTTGCATTTCTGTAATGATCAGTGAGGTTAAACACCTTTTCATGTGCTTATCTGCAGTTCATGTATCTTCTTTGCAAAAGTAGCTTTTCAAGTCCTTTGCCATTTTAAAAAATCATGTTTTACATTGTTGAGTTATAGGAATACGTTAGTATATATTTTACATATTAACCCCTTATCAAATATATTATTTGCAAATGTTTTCTCCAATAGGGGTTTGTCCTTTTCAATTTATAGATTGTGTCCTTTGCATGGAAGTTTTTTTATCTTAATTAATGTTACCTTTTGCCCATGCTTTTGGGGTCGTATCCAAGAAGCTACTACTAAATCCAGTGTCACGAAGTTTACCTCCTTAGGTTTTCTTCTAAGAGTTACAGTTTTAGCTTTCACATTTATGTCAAAATATATGAGTCAGAAACCCATAGAATTTTAGAAATAAATAGATGAATATACTATTGTGTTTGGGAATGTCCCTCTATCGGAAATGGACAGATCCAGTATGCAGAAAACTAGTAAGAACATAGTTGAACCCAACAGTACCATTAATCAACTGGATTATAATGGACATCTATAGACCACTTCATTCAGCAACAGAACAAACTTCTTGGGCACACATGGTATATTCACCAAAATAAGACTACATTTAATTGTTTGGATTTTTTTTTTTTTTTTTTTTTTTTAATTAAGCACTCTGGATGTACTGACCCCTGCAATTTCCCCAAATGTGGGAAACTCGACTGCATAATTTGTGGTAGTGGGGGACTGTGTTCACACTATCCCCTGGTTCAATTGTTAAGAACAGAGCTTGGTTGTTATGGGGTGGTGTTTAGAAAGAGTTATTACTTTCATTCTGGTATTTTAACCTCCATCTTTTGGGGCAAGACTGTAACAAAATTGTAGCTATACCAAAAGCTTTAAATTTTGACCCTGGTTAATGTATGTTCGTGTAATGCCATCATTAGTCTATGAAGCCTGGATCCTTAAGAATTTTAGAAGGAATTCTTTATAGCGGGGGCTCTTTGTTTTTTTACTTGGGAAAACTACAGTTTTTCTCTGACATTTGCATAATTGATGTTTAAGGTTGGAAATTTAATTTTTGTCTTTTCTCCCCATCAGGATATATTTTCTTGTTCTTATAAAGTTTGTGAGATTAAAGTAGAAAAAAAAAACAAACAACAAAAACCACATTTTAGGCCATAAAGCACACCTAATTTAAAAGGAGAGAAATCATCTAATGTCCATTATGACAATGGGAAAAAAACAGAAATTAATAATAGAAAGATAGCTGGAAAATCCCTAAATACTTGCAGATTAAACCCCACATGGGTCAAAAGAATAAATAAATAAAACATGGGTCAAAAGAACAAAATCTCAATGAATTAAAAAATACTTTGAACTAAATTTCCTTATCAAACTTTGTGAGATATAGCAAAATAGTACTTACAGGGAGATTTAGACCACTGAATGCATATAATTAGAAAAGTAGAAAAATCTAAAATCAATAATATAAGCTTCCCTACTAGGTAGTCAGAAAAAAGAAGAGCAAATGAAGTCCAAGGTGAGAAGAGGGGAAATAAGAAAAACTAGAGCAGAAAACAAATTTGAAATAGAAAATCAATAGAGAAAAATCAATGAAACCCAGAGCTCTTTCTCTGAGATCAATAAAATTGATGTCTTTAGCTAAGCTAAGAAAAAGATACAGATTATTAATGTCAGAATTGAAAGAGAGGACAATACCATAGATCCAATGGATATTCAAAGGTCAAGGAATACCATGAACAACCTGCAAATTTGATAACTGAAATGAAATCTAACACCCATTCATGGTAACTCTACCAACAAGGAAGGTAGGGAAACTTCCTCAATTTGGTAAGAGAACATTTATTTAAAAGCCTTCAGCTAACATCAGACTTAATGATAAGAAACTAAAAACTTCCCTGTTGAAATTAGGAACAAGGCAAGGTTGTTCTCTCTCTCCACCCTTAACATTATACTGGAAGTCCCTAGCTGATACAGTAAGGCAAGAAAGAAAATTAAAGATATGCTGAGAAGAGGAGATAAGGAGATATAAAGTCATCATTCACTGATGACATGATTACCCACAGAAAATCTGAAAAAAAACTCCCAGAACGAATAAGCAGTTATAGCAAAGCTACAGAATATAAGTCCATCATCTTCCTGCATACGAGCAATGAACAAATAGATCTGAAATTGAAAATACAATATCTGGCATAAAAGCACTAGACTAGGAGACAGAACGATTCACATAGATACACTTTTCTGATCTTTGACAAAGGTTACAGAAACGTTTGTTGGAGAAAATACAGCCTTTTAAAAAAATGGTGCTGGAAAACTATACATCTGTACATAGAAGAATGAATCAAGATCCCTATCTCTCACCCTGCATGAAAGTTAACATAAAGTGGACCTAGGAATTAGATCAGAAACACTGAAACTCTTAGAAGAAAACATTTCAACATATTGGTACAGGAATCAACTTCCTCATTAAGAATCCTAAAGCTCAAAAATGAAACCAAGAATCAATAAATGGGATGGCATCAAGTTAAAAAGCTTCTGCAAAGCAAAGGAAACAAAAACATGGAGAGCCTACAGAATGGAGAAAATATTTACCAGCTACTCTTTTGAATAGGGGATTAATATCCTATGAATATGTAAAGAACTAAAAATTTTTTTTTTTAATTTTTTATTGTTGGTTGTTCAAAACATTACATAGTTCTTGATATATCATATTTCACACTTTGATTCAAGTGGGTTATGAACTCCTATTTTTACCCCGTATACAGATTGCAGAATCACATCAGTTACACGTCCATTGATTTACATGAAGAACTAAAAAATTTTAAAACCAGAAAAACAACCCAGTCAATTAATGGGCAAATGATCTAGACATTTTTTCAAAAGAAATAGAAATGGTCAAAAAATAAGTGAAAAAATATTCAACATCTTAGCAATCAGGGAAATTTTGCAAAATTGTGCTGAAATTTCATCTCACTCCAGTGAGAATGACAGAAAAAGAGAAGATACAGGTTACTAATGTCAGAATACAAAGAATAATAAAGGCTGGTGAGGATGTGGAAGAAAAGGTACATTGTACATTGTTGGTGGGACTACAAATTAGTATTACCACTTTGGAAATCGCATGGAGATTCCTCAAAAGACTAGGAATGGAATCACCATGTGATACTGCTGTTTTCCTCCTTGCTATTAACCCAAATGCATTAAAATCAGCATACAGTAATGTGGCGTATGCATACTGATGTTTGTAGCAGTGCAGTTCACAATTGCCAACTTTCAGAACCAGCCCATGTGTCCATCAATAGACAAATGGATAAAATAATGTGTATGTGTATGCAATGGTGTTTTACTCAGCCATAAATAAGAATGAAATTATGTCATTTTCTAGTAACAGAACTGAAGAACATCAAGCCAACTGAAATAAGCCAGACTCAGAAAGTCAGGATCTGAATGTTTACTCTCATATGTGGAAGCTGGAGGAGGGTGGGCTGGCAGAATTAGGCAACAAAATTACTAAGTATGCAACATACCACAATGAATCCTGCTTTTAAAGAATAATAATAGGGCTGGGGTTGTAGTTCAGTGGTAGAGAGCTTGCCTCGCATGCATGAGACCCTAGGTTTGATCCCCAGCAACACATGAACACAATATCTTTATTTTTTTTATATGTCAATCTACAATTTAAGAAAAAAGAATAATAGACTAGAAAGGAGACTGGTTCAGAAGAACAAGGGTAACTAGTGGGGCGGGAGAGAGGAGATACAGGGTGGGGGGGGATGAGTGATCAAATTATGTGCATGTTATCATCATGAATCCTACTATTAATGTATAATTATAATGCACCAGTAAAAATACCATTTACATTAGCCCTTCCCCACCAAAAAAGAAACACTGCAGTGTAAATCCAACAACACATAAATAAGTTCTGTATAAAGAAAATCATAAAAAGCTGATGAAAGAAACTGAAAAACTAAACAAATGAAGGCATTCCATATTCATGGAAAGTATGTTGTTAAGATGCCACTTCTTGCTAATTTAGTTTATATATTCAGTGTAAATTCCAATCAAAATCCTAACAAGTTATTGAGCAGATATTGACAAACCAATTCTAAAGTTTACACAAGGAGGCAAAGATCCAGCACAGCCAATAAATGCAGTATCAGAAGAACAAAATTGTAGTACTGTGTGTATTAGCTTTCTGTTACTGTAACAAATGCCTTACATAAATTAACCTGAAAAGGTTCTTTGGCTCACAGTTTTAGATTTTCCAGCCCATGACTGTGGCCACATTGCTTTTAGGTCTGAGAGTGAGTAGAACATCATGGCAGGAGCGTCTGGTAGAGCAGAACCACTCACTTCATGGCCAAGATACAAAAATAGTGGAGGGGACAAAGTTCCCTGATCCCCTTTTGATGGCATTCCCTCAATGACCTAAAACCAGACCTCACCTCTTAAACTTCCCTCCACCTCCTACACTGGAGACTAAGCCTTCAACACATAATGCTTTGGGAGACATTCCACATCTGAACCATAGTACTACTATGGTTCAGAGTATAAGTGACCTTGGATTTGGTGATAACTTTTATGACACTAAAGGCATTGTGAAACAAATAACTGATAAGCTGGACCTCTGTTCAAAAACAAAAACAGGGCAGAGGTTGTGGCTCAGTGTTAGATCACTTACTTAGCACATGTGAGGCACTATGTTCGATCCTCAGCACCACATAAAAATAAAGTTATCGTGTCCATCTACATCAAAAAACAAGAACAAAAACGTTAAAGGCTGGGGATGTAGATCAGTGGTAGAACTCTTGCCAAGCACGGATAAGACCCTGGATTTGATGCCTAGCACCACAAACAAATTTACTTCTGCTCTGGAAGACACTGTCAAGAGAATGAGAAGACAGGACACAGAAAATATTTGCACAAGACATACCCAGTAAAAGACTTTGATAAAATATGCCAAGAGCTCACCTATAAGAAAACAACAACAACAAAAAGATGGGCAGAAGACTTTCATACACTTCTTCAAAGAAGATATACAGATAAGTGTATGAATAGGTGATTATCATGTATCATTTTAGGAATTTTTAAGTTAAAATGGTTATGGAATGTTGGCTAGAAGGTCAACATTCAAAACAATGATGTTACCACATGCTGGTGAGGATGTTGACCAGCAGGAAATATAATTCATTGCTGGTGTGAAATGCAAAATGGTACAGCCACTTTGAAAGACAAGGTGACAGTTTTGTATAAAAATATAATCTTACCATATGATTTAATAGTAATATTTGTTGGTATTTACTCAAGGGTAAGGAACCCTTATGTCCATACAGAAACCTGTACATGAAAGTTTATAGCGCCTTTATTCATATTTGCCTAAAATAGGCAACAACCAAGATGTGTTTCAGTGGGTAAATGGATAAACTCTGTTCATCAATGGAATACTGTCCAGTGCTATAGAAATGAGCTACCAGTTGGCAGAGGCTGGAAGGCAGTAGAGTCTAGCATACATGATCTCCAGCCCTGTGAAGGTAGGGGAAAAATAACTGCCTAGGTACTATGAAAAGACATGGGAGAACCTTCTGTGTGAAAGAAGTCAACCAGAAAAGGCTATGTTAGTTTAGATGTTGACCTGGGCCTTGGAAGTACTTGCTGATGGGCTTGAGGTGATGGAAATATTCTTCCTTTTTAAAACAGTGCTGAGTCTCAAACTCAGGGTCTTGTACATACTAGGCAAACACTCTACCACTGAGCTACCTCTCCAGCCCTCTGATGGAAATATTCTAGATTGTAGTGATGATTCTCATTTCATGAATTCACTAAAACTCTGTGAACCATGTATACTTACTGGTGTAAAAACAGGCTCTAGATTATGCTCTGGGTAAAATGTTTGAAATGCTTAAAGACTTCTCCCTTGTGTGGCCATTTAGGAGCTTATGGTGAGACTTACCCTGCTATTGAAGATGATGCTCTCCGTCCACCAACACAACTGCCCTCTGCAAGGGAGCGCAGGAGGAACAAATTGAAAGGACTGGACTTCGTATGTATGAATTATTGTGCCCTCCCTCTTTTTTCCGTTTTAAAAGGCAAATGGTCTAGGTTCTGACCCATGATAAATTCCTATGGTCCAATAAAAGAAAGCATTTGCTTTGAAAGTGAAGTGGACATGGTTCTGAATGTAGGCTCTCCCAGCAATTAACTTGATGATCTTATAGCTCCTTAAACTCTGCTGCCTTGACTACCTAATTGCCTCTTGGGGTGGTGGTAAAGTAGAAGCTCTGGAAATGGCACAGAAATCTGTCCTGTGTTAATTCATTACCCCAAGCTTCAATCCTTCCCCCTCTGGAATATATGATTTCAGAAAAGACACTGTACTTATAGAAAGCCTGTTACATTCTCGTAAGAACCTAACTAGGCTATAGGTGTCAACTCCATTTGGATCAAGTGAATTATCCAAGGTTTATGGACAAGAGGAATGAAATTCAAACCCATGTTTTTCTCACTATTCCACAGCTTTCTGATGCAGTCAGTAACACATACAGTACATACATGTTCCAGTGTTGTCACTTTCTCATTGGGTAGGCAACTTTCGGCAGTTTTCTTAAATTCTGTGTGTTTCCTTCTCTATGACCTGAAGATAACAAATGTTGACGCATTTAGTACTGACCCAGGTATGCCAGGAGCACTCAGCAAAAAACAGATGCTGCTGTGAATTAGCATTGTTATACATATAGCTTTTCAGGTAGCAGAAATTTTGTTGCCTAGCAACCACTTATTTACTTGGGTCTCTACATAGATTTGCCTTTTCCAGATATTTCATTATGAGATCTTATTTGATCATTTGTGACTAGCTTCTTTCAAGTATGTCAGTACATGATTCCTTTTTGTTGCTGAATAATCATTCTGTGTTATGTATAGTCCACATCTTGTTTATCCATTCCACAGTTGATGGATGTTTGGATTGTTTTCACTTTGGGGCTGTTATGACTAATGCTACTATTATTATTTTGTTTTCTCTTGAGTACACACCTAGAACCGTTGGGTTTTATGGTAACTCTATATTTAGCATTTTGAGGAATTGCCATTGTTTTCCAAAGCAGCTGCTCCATTTTACACTGTAAACATTTTACATTGATAAAATGGCTAGCACATAACTTATTTCCTGACTTTATTATAGCCATCTACTGAGTGTGAAGTGGTATCTTAGTTTTGAATTGCATTTCCCTAATGACATTGAACATTGTCTCATGTGCTTCTTTGAAGGTATGTCTATTCAGATCCTTTGCCCACTTTCAAATTGTTTTTATTTTTGTATTATTTTAAAATAATTTAAAATTGTATTATTTTTAAACATTCTGACTATAAGTCTTGAAGCAGATGTAAGATGTGCAAATATTTTCTCCCATTTGACAGGCTGTCTCTCTTACTTTCTTGGTAGTATTGTTTTAGAAGTTTTAAATTTTGATGAGGTTCAATCTTTCATTACTTGGGCTTTTGATGCCTTATGTAAGAAACCATTGCCTAACCCAAGATCATGAGAATTTGTTTTATAGTTTGCTCTTAATGCCATTTATTCACTTTTTGGGGCGTTAGGGATTGAACTCAGGGGCACTTGACCACACCCTTAGTCCTACTTTATACTATACTAAAGTTGCTTAGAGTCTCACTTTTGCTCAGGTGATCCTCCTGCCTCAGCCTCCTAAGCCACTGGGATTACAAGTATGTGCCACCATACCCAACTCATTGATGCACTTTTAATTTTGTTTCAGATCATTTGTTGAATCCCCCCCTCCCCCGCCCAGGCCCCCTTGCATTTTGTTTGCTCCCTATCCAAAAACTTAATAATTTCTTTCTAGATTTTTATTTCTCCTGCCAGAACTTTACTATCTTCAATCTGAGCCCATTGGTACAGGATTTTTTCCTTTTAGACCCTGTAATTGCCAGTCTGTATCCAGTTTAGCAGCATTTCTGTTATTACAAATGCTGTATCTTACCCCTGACTATAAAGTCTGTATGGATGAACATAAGAATCAGAATATAAAAGATCCATGTTTTGTTTTATTCTTACATTTATTGAGAGTAAGGACATACTTTGATTAATTATATTAATGAGTGTTTATGAAGTGTTTTTTTTAATTACAGGATAACAATCCTAATATACCACCAGATGGTCTCTCTTTAAAATCTGTCTCCAGTATTAATGTTGATCAGCTTAGAATGAGAAATGAGGAACGAATGCGAAGACTAAATGAACTTCAGAATAAAAATAATAATGCAGGTAAAAGCTTAGTGGCCTATGAAAAATCCTGTAAGAACCCTTACACCTTGGCTTTCACTGATTGCTGAAGTCCTTTGAGCTGTGTGGCTTACATTACAGTAACTATCCAGCAAAACTAGACATCAGCTAACTAATTTTACATCAGATTCTTTCTACTAGGCAAAGTATCTATTTCAGACTAGATTCTAAACAGTTAAAATAGTTTTTGCATATGAAATATGTTCAAGTTTTGTTTTCAGCAGGGAAAATGCAGATGGTAACTAAAGTGAGAGATTATCAGAAATACTTTTGAGCTTTTAAATAATACATTTTAAAGATAATACAGATAGATTGGTATAGTACTGAGAAAATTTACCTTTTTTAAAAATTTGGATTTCTGGTCCATAGACAAAGCACTGTAGCTTCAGGCTGGTATTTTCTCAAGTCATAGTAGACTTCATTATGAGTGGACTCTGATGACTTACAGGTTGAATGTTGTCATGGAGCACATGAGACAGAGCAGTTTACCTTAAACAGCTGCCAAACTCCTCAGCCTGCCCTGTCGTGCTATTAGTCACCAGCATAATGGAACAACTTTTAATAATTATTAGCTTTAGCAAACAGTAGAGTGGTCTTTTTGGAGAATATCTTTAGTCATACTACGTTGTAGTAACTTACTTTACATCTATTAAGACATTATTTATGGAAAAATGTAGAATAGTAGGAATGTCTTTTTAGCTAAAAGGCATTTTCTATACTGAGTACTGCCTCTTAATTCAGTTTATTGGTTCTAAAAGAAACAAATAATAAAGACGTAACAGATATATCTGGGAAAGAACATTTTAAGATTCTACTATTGTTGTTGTTGTTGAGGTTTTTCATTGTCTAAACTATTTTTTATTTAACACTATCCTTTCAAACAGGAACTTTTTGGTACGATGTGGATTGACTGATCACTAAATTGCACATCTCTCTTTGCTGGGCTAATCGTTCACAGACCAGGAGATGTAAAAAAAAAATTTTTTTTTTTTAAATAAAGAAATTGACATCATGGGGTAGGAAGACAGATTTTCCTATTATACCTAATAATTCCAATACAGATATGGAAGTACAATCAAATTCAAATAATGCACCTTCTTCAAGTTAGGTATAAGAATGGAAATAATTTTCTCCCAATAGTGCTTTCCCCAAAATGACTCTTAATTTCCATATAGCAGCATTAACTATGCCAACATGCTTGTGCTTCTGTAGTCAGTTTAATGTTTGGTTGAATCACCTTTGATCTATTTAGAAGCCCCCTGGATGCTAGTGTTATGGAGTCCGTTTAGTCAGTTGATCATATTTTCCCCCACAATTCTGGCCTCTTCCTGGGCCTGCTCTGCTGCCTCCGGTGTGTATGGGAGGGTTCAAAGAAAACATTCCAGTTCAAAAGACATTGTGGGAGAATGCAGAGCTGTAGTAGGCTAGACTGTAGGCAGCCTGTGTTTGTGTCACCTCAGTTGTATCTCTTGTCTCCTTTAGATGACGACAGTTCAATAGTGGACCCTGATGACATCATGAGACACATGGGTGATGATGGATCAAACTCTGTAGCCACTGAGCCCTGGCTCCGCCCTGGCACTTCAGAAACACTGAAACACTTCATGGCAGAACAGCTGAACCAGGAGCAGCAACAGGTTCCTGGAAAACCAGGCACTTTTACTTGGCAGGGCCTGTCTACTGCACACGGTTAAAATAAATGTGTATTGAACCCTGTAGTGCCTTTTAAGGTGGAAAGAATGTTAAATCTATACCTTTAATAATATGTCCTACCTGAGAGTTAATTACTTAAGGTCCATCTGTATTATTTTTCCATGTGATGTATATGATGTATATTATGTACATAAATAAAAGGCCATGATTGGTTTATATGATAGAATTGTATAGAATTATTTTGCTCAATTTTTCCATAAAATCAGGGTGGTAATGAACTCTTGGATTCAACTACCATATGTGCATTATTTTAAATTTCTGCTTGTCCTTAAGGCAGATAAAATGTGTACTGTAAATCAGAATATCCTGTTACTTGCACATTTGCCATTGTTATCTATTTAAAATAACACATCTGTGACTATTCTGGTTAATATAAAAGACAAACATACAAGTTATTTTCATGTCAACTACTGACTCAGTAGAAATTAAGGAAACTGTAATTATTTTACTCCTGTGAGCCATGCACTAAATGTTATGTCTTTCTGCCGCTCTTATGCCAGTGCTTAAAAAGGGGTACTCTCTGTCTCAAGTTACTAATTTATATGATTCAACTACTACTTGACAGAAATAAATTATTTTTCTTACCACTCTGTTTCTTATTTTAATGGGAACTGAGGTTGGTTTCTAGAGGCTGGAGAGGTAGGAACACCAAAGGTGAAGTGAAGGACAAAGACTGAAGTTTTGCTCCACCACCATGGACCCTTATCTAAAAGTCAGTTTTTCTAATCATTCGTTAAGTGGTACTTATTCAAATTCTGGAAAATAATTCTTAGTTGGAGTCAGGTCTTCAGCACTCACCATGACAGGCACCACTTCTCCAATAGTTTCCATAGTTATCAGTGGCAAACAAGATCAGAAGTTTGCCACAACTGTGAAATTACAGGTAAATTTTATATTCAGTGTGCTGATCTTACCTTTGCTTGCTTTATTATTAAAGACTTATATCATCAGTATCTGATAGTCCAAAGACTTGTGTCCTCTGGGGAGAGTCCTGATACCATAGCAACAATAAATTGCCAGGCTGTGTGAAGCACGTAATTACCCTCAGACCAGAAGGTCCTGGTGGCTCCCTGCCACTCTCAGCTCTAGCATCCCATCCATCTGGGCTTGAATCAGAGCTGTCTTACCAGTAATAAATACGGTACATGTACAAATGCATGTCCCAAGACGACATGAAAGTGAAGAAACCAAAAACTTTCCCTGTTTTTTAACACAACCCTCAAAGTATACTGACATACTCCATTTTCTTTAAAGCCATTCACCACATAACATTAACTGACTCTTAGGGGATACAATCTCGACATTGTGAACTGCTCCAAAGGGAACTTGAGCTTTTTCTCTCAGCTTTCAAAAAAGGTAGTGCCTTATTTGGGTTATTAGTGAATTTACACAAAAAATTATGAATATACTATGGCTTACAGAGCAGTGTGTGTGGGAGAATCTAATAGTCTACTCATACTTTGGCTTTTAAGGAAAAAAATAAAACATGGGGCTGTGGGTTATGCAGGTTTTCATTGCACTAATGAAATAATTCAAAAACTTTATTGACCTATAACCTGATTAGAATATGCCAGATGAGAATATTGTACAGAAAGTTGTACAGAATTTTTTACATAGAAAACTTTACATCTGTACCATATACATTTTATCCATCTGAAAAAATTTTCTACATCCACTTTTAATACGGAATGCTTGACAATCTTGTCTTTAACCATCAGAGCACAATTCACAGTATGAATACAATTCCAGTAAATATAACCTCCCAAACCATGCCAGATTTGTTATTTTAATATATTCAACATTAAATTCTGTACATAGAATAAAATCTACATCAAGCCCCACCACCCAAAAGAAAAGAAAGTGACAGCAACCTAGATTCATTTGCAGTGATTCAAGTTTCTGTCCATGAAGGATCATTCTATTTAATGGCTCATCTTTAAAAGCCCTAAGAGAAGTATATTACAGGTAGTTATTGTCAGTAGGGATATTTTCTACCTTTGCTTTTTCCCCTGTCGTTGATCTTGACAAATGTCAGTCACAACAGCTTCTGGGCATGTCAAACTCAAAATTTCTACCCCCCAAAAAAGGGCAAAACTAAAATTCCACACAAAATAAAGACAAAAAGTTCAACCCAAATGTTTAGTGCATTTGACAAAATATTATGGGTGTTTAGCAATTGGATAAGAAAATAAAGAAATAAAACAATGCAGGAAGAACTATATAATGTTTAAGATTTTTATATTACAGACCTGCATCTCTGTACATTTTTCACAGAAGAATGATTACCAGAATCTCAGATAGCCTGAGTGTGCAAAAATCTTCAGAATAAGAATACCATAGTTGCTAAATATCTTTTACCGTCAACAATAATTCTTTTTCCCCCAACCCCCAATTATAAACATTTTATCCTTCAAAATACAGCTCTCCTGAGTTGTACTTCTTGCAGAAGTTCAATCTTTATATCTATAGTTCTTTGGGTAAGTTTTTCTTCCACACCTGCCAAAAATATGTGGGGCTCTCCCTGCCTCAAAGGACAGGGAAGGACCCATGAGCATAAGCTGACAGAGTTTAAACAGGCTTTCTGCTTATCATGAGCCCAACATGACAAAGAATCCACCAGATCACTAAAAGGGACTGGACTGTTCCAAGTTTTGATTTATAGCTCTAAGCACATTTACCAGTAACCCTCAAACACTGCAATTCTGTGAAACCATTTTTCAGGTAGGAATCCTCAGCTCCAGGGTCCTTTTAAAGAGCAGAGGGATGTAAACACCAACAGAAAAAAATAAGTTCCCATCATTGCTTGTGTAGTCCAAGTTCCTGCTCAGGTGGTTGTGATATCTGAAAAACAACTCCGATTCGCAGAAAAAATCTTCTAAGAACAGCACGAAGTTCAGGAATCAAGTCAAATTGCATAATTTCACATAAGAGAGGATAGTAGAATGATGCGTGAGCTTTAAACTGGGGGGAAAATTAATTTCTCTGTTAGTAGTGCTTACATTACAAATTAGAGAGCCTAAACTGCCTTTGGAGTCAGCTCTTGGGGGTGTGAACTGATTATGGAATATGGAGGAAGGGCTGAGTCTGCCTCAAGCAGTGACTACTTGGATTATGGATTATGGAACTGAAAGACTGAGAAGAATTCAACAGACTCAAAACAAACTCATTTAATTGTCTATCATCATTTTGAAAAACATTTTCTACTACATATCTTTGATAAATTTTTAGTAATTGAGCACCGTCCTGAGTAATTGCAAAAGTATTCTATTTCTTTGTATCAGATATGGGTGATTGAAATTATATCTTTTGTTAAACAAAAAAGGGAATTATTAAAACAATGTTTACATTTCAGGGAAAATTCTACCAAATATTACAATATAAAATATATAAACATTTTCCAGGCAAAGCACATTGAAATTTTTACAGTTCAACTTATATATCTGTACTGAAATCTGCTACAGTTCCCTCATCTCTGAACACTGGTCTGGTTTGTTTTTCTCTCTTCCTGCTCCTCTGTACCCACCACACAGATGGACGCAGGATGACATGTTGTGAGCAAAATACGCAGATAGTGAATTGAGACACTCTGGGGATGGGGGAGAGTTTGGAGTCCTCCAAGCTTTACCTGGCTCACAAATCTGATAGAACACTTCTGGACACAGGGATTAACACCTGATTGCTGAGTGGGATCCCCCTACCTCCACACAGGGTCCTAGGGTTTGAAGTGTCAAGGCAGTGTTCAACTTATTCAGGGGGTCACAGCAAACCTTGTTTCCTTATATTTAAGCTATAAGTTACTATATTCTTTTGAGTAAAATGTGTACTTTTTAAAATATAGTTTTTAGTTGTAATTGGACACAATACCTTTATTATTTTTATGTGGTGCTAAGGATTGAACCCAGGGCCTCGCACGTGTTAGGCGAGCGTTCTACCACTGAGCCACAACCCCAGCCCCATAAAATGTGTATTTCTGAAAACCTTTAAATATGCATTTATTTTTATAGTTACATAAATGTTTTATGTTTCTATTGGTATAAAATTTTTACATTTCACAGCCAGCTCACTAGAGCTCTGTGGTTACGTGGAACCACTAAATACCTGGAGCACAGGCCCAGGGAGCTGATGTAGCCTCAGGTAGAGGGTGCAGTGTAAGGCCATGATGCTGTTGGACAGCTGTTTTAAAAATTGGAGATGTCAATGACTCCAGTGGTCAGGATGGGAATTTCAATGTTGGAGGAGCCCAGGAGTTCATCAAGGTGTCCTAAGGAATTCTGCTTCTTCCCCCAGTGAAACAACTGATGACTATAGAACAAAGCTGAGCAAGGAGAAAGCAAACTGAGGAGGAATGAGGCAGATACAGACGGGCCCAGTGTGCAACAAGGAGTAAGCAGCACGGTTGCTGAGAGTGAGCAACACGGGGCTAGAAACATGACGAGGGACAGGAGGCCTCAGACTTACCCTATTATCACTGATCTTTAGAACTTTAGTTAGAAACAACAGCAGTAAGTTGGTCCAGGCTTCCCGATGGCTTTCTGATGTGAGAGTGAGGAAATAACTCAGTGCTTCACTGCAGACGCTGCAAAAGAAAGGTTTCTTTTTATATAACGTGCATACCTGCTGCTTTGTGTGTTCACTGAGAAAGAATGATTAAGAAAATTAGGGAAGTGAACATTAGCTACTAAGGAACTTGTTAGATCCCACGTGTTTACATTTTTAACTAGTGTCAACATTAACATTTATATTCCATAAATTTAAAAAATCCCAGCAACTTAGGAGGCAGAGGCCAGTCTGGGCATGTTAGCAAGACTGTCTCAAAATAAAATTTAAAAAGGGGCTGAGGTTATAGCTCAGTGGTATAGTGTTCTGGGATCAATCCCCAGTACCACAAAAACAAGCAACAAAACTAATTAGAAACTTTTTAAGTCTTAATGACTTAAAGCCAAGGTTTCAGAGTACATGTAGAAGCTTGATGTCAACAGACCTGGGCTGAAACCTGGGGTGCCTCTTTCCTTCATTGCTTATTAGGCTCCAGACCATTCTGGATCTGAATAGTCTTGCCACAGTAAAATGGGAGAATACAGACTAGGTGATTTCTTAAAATTCTAAAAAGTATTTAACTGGTCTCTAAGAAAACCTACTTAAGTAGACAGAAAACTATGAGGCAGATGACAGTATTCTTTCTAAATGGCATGTTTCATTCTTAGCATGAATTCAAATTTTAGTTGTCACAAAGTCAAACCAATAAAAAACCAAATATTTTTTCAAACTAAATGCAGGAAGGCTGGTAGGCAGGCAGGCTCTCATTTTCACAAATGAATGTTGTATAAAAACGGATTTTCTAATAATATTACGAAGACCTAAAAACTGTTATCAGAAAGTCTCTAAATTTTAGAGATAAAGCTTTCTCCTTCATACTGTGTTAGACATAATCTGCTCATATGCCACCAATTGTATAAGCACATTCATCTAAGCCAGAAATGATGGCACATGCCTATAGTCCCAGACTCTCAGGAGGCTGAGGCAGGAGGATCGCTTGAGCCCAGGATTTTGAGGCAAGTCTGAGCAACACAGCGAAACCCTATCTCAAAAAAATAAGCACATTCACCTGTAAGACTGTATTTAACTTTTGTAGTTGATCTGTAAAATAGGGGCTTCCAGGCCCCAAAGGTTCAGCTACCTTCTTGATCTTGTCATTGTCCCTTTCCTGCTCTGAGCCACGCAGCCACGTGGATCAAAGGCAGTAATCAGTCGAGAGTCTTACTTTAAAAGCCTCTGCTGGACCTCTTCCCAGGCACTGACCCGGCTCTCATCCATGTACATCCGGAAGAGAATGCGCAGCCCACAGGCCAGGCTGCTTGTCTCCTGCTTAAGAAGGTTGGGCTTGGACTTGCCTTTGAAGCCTGCAGAAAGGGAATGTTTCCAGGATTAGACTGGAAAGGTATTTTACTTAAAAGCAAACAGCCCGTTGGGAGGCAAATTCTCTGTGCATTCAACTGTTGGCATCAGATGTCTATAAAGCAGGACTGCCCTGAACCACAGCCCTGGTGCCCTTACAGAGCTGATATAAGATTTAGAACAACTTGTGGCCCTGGAAAGTGGAACCCTTCAAATGAACTACATCTGAAACCCTGCAGTCAAAGCTGCAGAAGTACAATGAGGTCTGCCAGTGGAAGGGCTCCCACATGAACACTGGGTGGGGTGGAGGAGGAAGAGGAATACTGTTTGAATACCAGAGGTGCAAAGGGTACAGTATGTGTGGAAACAAGAGGCCTAGTCACTTTTGCAGGAACAGTCCCAATAAAATGGTGGCAATAAGGCGAAGAAAGGAGAAATTAAAAATAAGTACAATCTGTTCCTTCTGGAAGTTAGGTTATAAAAAGAAAAGGATGCAAAAGGCATTTTACATTAAATAAGCAAATGTAAAGCACCAAGCACTCTATTTGATGCAAAATTTGATGTTAAGTAAACATCAGCTCCCTTATTTTTCCGTATTTTGCTGTTTCTGTGTTGTTCTAATAGGTACCAAATAACTATTTCTTACATAAAAAATTAACAATGTCAATGTACTTGATAAATTAACAAATTTAAATAAAAAGTAAGCTTTATCTAAAACAAATACACCTCCGGATCCTAGTACATTCACGTCTGTCCTGAGGTATGGCCAACTCCCAAATAAAAAGAAGTCAAGTATATATGCCAGATTTCATGGGCAGGGTCTTCACACATCATTTTTCTTTATAAAAGGACAGCTTTTTATTTTGCTGATGAGTATCAATAGGAAGGCCCACGTTGGATTAACAAGATGAAAGAACAATCAGTCAAATTAGTCAGTTAAGAAGGGAAGAGGCTAAACACAGGGGAAATGAATCCACTCAGGTCGTTATTTGGGTTATTGTTGACTAGAAAGAACCAATTACATGACTATTATTAACAGACCTGAAGTGAATAATCTGTGAGTCCGGATAGTGCACACACCTCCAGCATATCCTTTCACAGTGAACAGGACCATGTGGGACCTGAGCAACTTACCTGCTTTCCACAGAGCAGTTCTCTGTTCATTGTTGGAATTGAATGCTTTTGCAAATCTATGTGACTCTAATAAGCAGTCTAGTAGTTTAAAAAGTTGCTGTGATGTTAAAAAACGGTACATTCCTTGGTCTTGTGTATCAACTCGAACATCGAAGTCCACTGCATCTCTCTTTGAAAAACAAACCATCACAGCACCATCATCACAATTTTAGTAAATTTAACACTGAATATCCTCCCTCAAAAACCTGTTTTCATGCAAGACATGAAAACTCAATCTGTTCTATCTTAGAAGAAAAAAGGGAACTGTCCACCTTCTGTTATGCATCCTGATCACCAAGCACCCCTCCAGGCCCTATGGTCACTGGTCACTATGCCTATTTCCAGTCCTTAGGGTTCCCCCTTCTCTTCTCAACCACAAACTTCAACAAACTCCTACTACAATATACCAACCTTTTGGTATCTGGATCCCACACGTTTTGCCCTCTCTGTTTACCATGAATGGACTCTGGATGGTGCCTTCTCTACACGAGGTACCATCCCCAGTCACTCAGAAATACTGCTTTAGCAAACCCCCACTCCACACCTGCCACCACTCAGGTTTTCTCCCCACTAGAAAACTCTCATTATATATAACACATATTGCCATACTGCCCAACAATGCAACCCTCTCTCGACCTCTCACGCTTCCTCCTCCAGCTACCACCCCGTTTCTCTCTGTACCCTCTTCACAGCAAAACTCCTGGACACAGTTAACAATGTTTGCTGTCTCCAATGCTCTCCTTTTGTACATATTTCAATTACTCTTTTGTCTTCAGTGTAAAACACTGACACACTGTCAAGGTCACCACACCCTCCAAATTTATAGAGAGCAATTCTCAGGTGTAATATTATTTGACTTGTCCAGAGCATCAGATCACATCCTTCTGAAAACTTCTTTATTCGACTTCAAGTATGACACTGACAGTTAACTTTCCCAAATTCCCTGATTCTCATTCTTAGTCCCTGACCCTCCTCCCTGCTGCAGCCATTCAATGCCTTGTGATATCAACCACTCTTGAGGTTTACAGTGACGTCTCTGTGACGAAGGTCCTCCAAATTAAATTCCTAGTCTGGCCTCTGCTTTGAAGCCCAGGCCAGTATCACTAACCTCCTTACTCCTACACATAACGTGGCTCTGTTAGGGTCCTTACCTGGGCTGCAGCTAAGTTTTCCGCATCTTCCTTCTTACTTGTGGCTGGGAAGAACACAATGTTGTCGATGGTCTGGATAAGTTCCAGCTGCACAACACATTTAATCAACAGGGCAGCAAACAATTTTTGTTCTGGAAATTCTGTGAGGAAACCCCCCCCAATGCACATGCAAACAAAACATTATTTTGAATCCTTCATAATTTCTATGACATTACAATGCTAAGGAAACATTTAATATATATGCAGGTAACCTGCACATATCACACTGAAAAGGACATACTGCTTTAGTACACAGGCATTAATGTTTAATCAATATCTAGATACATCTCAGAAAAGTAAAAGTTTAAATAAGCAAAAATACCCTACATGATTTAGGATAGTGAATATGGGTCAAGCTGGTTCTACCACCAATTTTGAAAAAACATTCAGGATATTCTTGAAATAAATGTAACAAATGAATAAAAACATAAAAATGTAAATAGCATTTACTACAAACCCAAGTCTCACCTTTGAAAATAAGTAATATACAAACCTGGACCATAAAAAAACAATAGGAACCAGATCTACATGAGATAGGAAGTAGGACAGCCAAGGATTTTGATCAAACTATGCGTAAGTTTAGCCAAAGAATATTTCATTTGAGTTTAGATTAGTAGTTGTGGCTAAACCTGTCTTATTTTCAAATGGATCCAGCAGTAAACAAGTTATAAAAAGTTATGCCAAGTACATTACTACAAAAATAACCAAATAAAGAAAGCTTGGGAGGCTGAAGCAGGAGGATTGTGAATTCAAAGCCAGCTTCAGCAAAAGCAAGGCAGTAAGTAACTCGGCAAGACCTTGTCTCTAAATGACTTCTTTTCTTTTTCCTTAGCTGTAACACAAGTTACATTCCTCTATGCTGAACAAATTTGCTCTACAGGGCAGTTCTGACAACCCCCCAACCTTGAGGACAATTTCATTAGAAGAATGTTCCATTTCACTGACCATGCAGATACAGAAACATGAGGTTAGGCAAGAAAATTTGGCTGCCACGTTGCTGTGTATGGCAACACTGCCTAGTGGCCCTAGTGAGGGCAGAAAGACCCAGACAACAAGACCACACCTCTATCCTAAAGTCTCAGGGGCAGCTACCTAAGAGGGACAGCAGGTCAATCAGTTTCAAAGTAATGGTTCCAGCTCTGGATAACTTAAAAATCCCTCAGTTTCTTTCTACCATAAAAGGTATTACTACACATTCTCTTTTTCTAAAAGTAATTTAAATTTATTCTTAAAATAAATTTAAATTTAGGGGCTGGGGTTGTGGCTCAGTGGTAGCGCACTTGCCTACCATATGTGAGGCACTGGGTTCGATTCTCAGCACCACATACAAATAAATAAAACAAAGGTCCATCAATAATTAAAAGATATTTTTAAAAAAGTTAAAAGAAATAAATTTAAAATAAATTAAATCGATTCTTATTGAGGTCATTAAAAAAAGGTCCCTTTCCAGATATTTTTAAGGAAGAATGTTACTGCTAGATCTCAAGTTAAAAAAAAAAAAAATTATAACAAAGGAACCCACAGGTCTACAAGGTAGCTCTTCCTAAAGTATAGTCTTCATCTTCCTCTACTACAGTCACAACTGACAAGGTGCACTCCTTCCTTCATGTGTGTCATAAAAGCACCTCAGTCCCTGGGACAAACTCCTAGTATTACTTGACTCCAGAGAGGACTTAGCAGCAGGCAGATGTCTAAGGAGATGTGTCATCTTTAGTTCCAACATGTGCTGCTGGTGGATGTTAAGAGGTTTCAGCAGCACCCAAGCACCTAGGTGCTCCTAGCAACTGAGAGTTTGACAGATAAGGCTGCGCTGTGACTGAACAGGGAAGCTGCCTTGCCACACTTTGTGGCAACTTTTGAAAACTGACAGAGATCCTAACTATAGTCCACCAGCAGGGACCAGAAGCAGGTCTGCGGACAATATCTATTTGGACGAATTCTATTCATAATAAGGCTTGACAGTGCCAAGGTTATATCATGTGACTATTTCACTGGGTCACCACAGGAGAGAAAACAAACCAAACTAGATTTTAACTACATGGGACTGCAGGTACAGAATCAAGACTAGATAGAGCAATGGTGTTTTCTGAAGGTATGTAGAAAAAACTGAGGCAGTTGCCTTTCAGACAGTTGAAGTACTATGCTGCCATTCTCATCAGACAGAGAAACACCCCCTGTAAAAAAGATGCCATGGGCTATAGGAAACAGTTTGATGGTTATTCACAAAGTCAAACAGAGAATGACCCAGTAATTCTACTCTTCATCTGCAGAAGAACTGAAAACAGGTACTTAAGCATTATTTGTACATGAATGTTCACAGCAGGACTATTCACAATAGGAAGGTGGAACAAACTCAACATCCAACAGTGGATGAATGCACAGCCAAATATGGTACCTACATATATAATGGATTATTATTCAGTAATAAAAAGCAATATGTTAGTGATCCATCGTACAATAAAATGAATCTTAAAAACATAATGCTAAGTGAAAAAAGCCAGATACAAAAGGTCAAACATTGTAGAATTCCATTTATATGAAACGTACAGCCAATCCATAAATGAAAGCAGAAAGGTAGTTGCCAGGGGGTAGGGAAGAGGAGAGTAGGGAATGGTTGCACAATGGTCACGGAGTTTCTTTTTTGAGGTGAAAAAGTGTTTGAGAACTAGACAGAGGTCACTGTTGCACAACATACTAAATGTACTAAATGTCAATAAATTGTTTAAAATAGTTGCTGTTTTGTGAATTTAACGTCAATTTTAAAAAAGTACTTAAAGCTGTCCTGTTCTTTTCTAAGGAGATGGCACTCTTCCCTAGGGGTTATTTTCCTGCAGCAAATGAAACTGAACCAATTTAGTAAAAGTGAAGGAGATTCCCCTTTTTTGGGAAAAGGTGAGAGGACTAAAGGTGGCCCTTGGCTTCCTATGTAGATCTGTAGAATGGGCAACAGTGTGGCAAGACTTGATCCTTAGAGGTGGGTGTTCTTGCCTAGAGAGCAGGGGTTCTTTATTAAGTGCCCTGACAGATGGGTAGAAGGTGGCAATGTTGGACCCTATCTGTACAGATAGAAAATGGAGCTGACATATGGAGAGGATGCAGAAGGAAAACCCATGTTCTCAATATAAACATTAGCCAAATGCATTGCTAAAATGCAGAAAAAGCTAATATTGCAAAAGTGTTAGTCTGGTTCTTGGATAAGACAATTTATCTGTCAGTGATGTATGTCCAAGTCGGGGTTGGTACAGTAAAGAAGTGGCTACATAATCAATTATAGCATATGCTTATTAATATAAAAGTAAATTTAAAAGTTATCCCTTAGCTACATAAAGACACAACTTATTTTTACTAAGAGAAATAACTCACTTGCTGTAGATTTAATTTTGCTGACTTCTTCATTCACAGTAGTGACAGAAACCAATGATGCTTGCTGTCTATTATCTGCAGATCTTGGCTGAATAGAATCATGTATATCTACAGATTTCTGTGATATTGTATCCTAATAAATAAAAAAAAATCAATGTTAAGCACACTGAAAGGATGAAAATATTTTCTATTACACCATTCTAAAAAATTATACTGTGTGTATATATTATTTTACAGTGATGGAGTATTATTTTTACCTCTAATTTTAAAAAGTACTCCAAAGTGCACAGCAAGAAAATTCACCTAAGAATTAAAGTTAAAAAAAAAAAAAAAGAAGTATCACTGTTTATTGGCAAAATTTTAGTAGTATAGAGAAGAATACAAGGAAGAAAGGGTAAAAGAAGAAGTGAGTATCAGAAATGGTGGTAGCAGCAGCAATTAGCAGCTCAGGAGACCAGAAGGTGAGAAAGTGCTATAGCATTTGGAGAAGTCTGTGAGCCAGATTTGGAAGCACCCTGTGTCACCACTTTGGATCCTGGACCAGGCACAGACACAGTGTGGCTTTACCCACATTACCGGATTTAATCCTCACCAGGAGCCTTACTGTGCCCAGAGGGTGAGTGACTTGCTGAAGGGCACAGAACTAGACCCATGAGGAGTCAAGATTTTGTATGGACAGAAACAAAGCCTACACTACAAATTCTATATAGTAGCAGGAGCAAATAAAACATGAGTGCAATTTCATTTTGGGCTTGAAATAGATGTCCTAAGAAGTGGTGGGATCTGTGATGAATAAGTAGCTTCCCCAGATCAGCCATGGAGCAATGTGGGCCCTGTATACCAGTTGTCATAGTTCCCAAGAAAAATTCATCAGAATGTTATTTTTCTGTAAAATCTAAGTTTCAATTGTTGACAATTTCTTAGAAAATTTAAAAGCTGTGGGGAACAAGTCAATGGGTATTACTTTGCTATATTATGGTCTCCTGGGCTTAACATTCAAGGGCATTAGTAGAAATTTGAATAAGGCCTTTTGTTTCAGTGATTAATAATTACACTGTGGTTGTGTAAGACATCTTTTTTTTCCCCCTCAAGAAAAAAAACAAAAAACTAAAATGGTTTCAGCATTTTTTAGAAGGCATCATATTTGCAAATTAAACACACTGAACAGGTGTGTTGTCACAGTGATAGGAACAAGGAACAAGACTAGCACACTTACATGCAGAATTTTACCCCTGATAAAAGTACTTTTACCCCTGATAAATAACTACTTACCAACTGCTTGTCACTCACGGGTGATGGAGGTGGGGGAGCAGTTTCTCCAGAAGTAGGACGCCAGGTCAGAAGCCTTTGAAAAAACAAAATCACAACAATCACTGGGAGGGTATGCCACATTACACGTTCATCGTATTTTGAAAAAAACATGAATGTGTCACAAGACTATGCTGAAAAGCATCTAGTAAAAAGTTTATAGTATGTATTTCTAAAAGTAGTTAAGTAGTACCTAATTAGTAGCATCTAATATATTAGAAGGATAATCTGGTTATCAGTTTTACTATAAAATACACTTTGTGAAAAGTTTCAAGAACTATTCTGAGTATTACTTTCTTTAAATATTTTCCAAGGCAAGATTTAAAACCTTTTAAGACTTTTCAAAAAACTTTATAGAATTAAAAAAAATCATAGAACTCGTCAGAGTCTATTAAAAAGTGTAAAAACACATAAATTAACATTTGGCCCAAATGAGAAACTAAGTTGCCAATCTCATATTAGGTGTATAAAATGGAAACATGATTAAGAGTCAAGTTCTTGTTTCTGAGGAGGAGCCTGTGAGGAATGGGGTAGAAAAGTCAGCCAACAGATCACTGCAATTCAATATGAAATGCAGTACAGATATTTTTCTATTAAGATGTTATTAGATGATACTTAATGTCATACACACACACACACACACACACACACACATATACACATACCGATATATGTGTATATGCAGTCCTGAAAATGTAACTTATTACAACAGATCTAATTCTTACACAAAATAATGTAGGGGCTGGAGATGTAGTTCAGTGATAAAGCTCTTGCCTCACATGCACAGGCCCTGAGTTTGATTCCCACTATTTCAAATATATAAAAGTAAAATTGCAAACAAAAAAGAATATACAGCCCAGTTAGTTTTTGTAAACATGTCATAGTGACAACTGCAAAGCAAGAATTCATATTACCTTTGACATAGGGTCACAGGTCATAAACTCTGACAGACATGCATTATTTGTCAGTTATTCACATTGTTCTAACAAAAATTGTACCACAAAAATAAGAAAAATTACCCAAAATCTAGAAATAGGTGGGAAAAAAAAAAAAATCACTGTGTGCCCTTTCAGAGTCACCCTACCTAGAGACTGCTTTTTTAGGAGTATATTTCTTCTGTTTGAAGTACTACTAATTATGATATTTACAAGGAAATTATAACACTGCAAACATATAGAATGCATTTCAAGAAGCTTAAAAATCTGGACTAATTACTAATTCTCATATATGGTTTTAAATCAGTAAATATCCACGTGTCTACTTAATAAGATGTTTTAAAGAAAAATCTATCTGTAGATTTAAAAATGATAAATATAAGGTAAAACTACATACAGACAAGACATCTCCAAGATTGAGCTGGCCAGTAAGCTCTAATCATCAGTCCTACAAATAATCCAGGTGCTAAATAGCCAAACTCTGTCTGAATTTCTCCCCCACCAATAACAACTATCTCATTATAATTCAATTCCAAACATATCCCTTAAAAACAAATGGTAACTTATTGTAAAACACAATACTCGGAAAGATTTTCTTTAGATATTAAATCTACAGTAACTGAAATATATGTTGAGGAGGGAAGCTTTCTCCCCTTGAATTAAAAATTACCACTTGGTGTGATGTGTACAAATAAAATCTTTTAAAGTCAGTGGAGTCATTCCATTATGACCCAAGATTTTGGTTCATAAAAAATTCAATTCAGCTGGGTGTGGTGGCACACGCCTATAATTCCAGTAACTCTAGCAACTCAGGAGGGAGAATAGGGGGTTCAAAGCCAGCCTCAGCAAATTAGCAAGACCCTGTCTCAAAACAAAAAAGTAAAAAGGGCTAGGGATGTGCCTCTGGATATTTTATCCCTGGTAATCCCTCCCTTAAAAAAAAAATTCTTATATTTGAATGGTTATACAGGAATGCGATTTATTAATAAAACTGAATTCATGTAACACTGAGCATGATTACAAGGATTTTCATTATATAAATCACTAGTTACTATCATACTTAAAACACTGCTATAAGCTCATTCAATACACAAATACAAAGTTGCAATAGTTTTCTTACGCATGTGGGATTGTGGTTTTGAAGATATCCAGTGTGCAGTTACAAGTTTTATCCCAGATTTCTAGTGTAAATTTTTCACCATTCAGAATAACCACATTCTCTAAGCAGTTTGTACCAGATCGAGCTAACTGTTCATTGTCTAGAAAAGAAAAGTGAACAATTCATGTTTATATTACCAGATTCACATGTAAACACTGTGTCACACAGATGTTATAGACCTACCTTGCTGCACACACCAGTATAGCTGGGCAAAAATATCATCCAAAAGTACATCACTGAGCACTTCCAAATACTGGGTAAACACATCACAGATTGCGTAAAGTGCATGATTGCAAGTTGTTGTCATCCACTCAGCTTTCTGGGGGGGGCGGGGGGAAGTCATTACATTAAGGTCATACCATTCATCAACTACAAGAATTAAGAGAAATGTGTTTGCATATTTAAAACATGATACTGTCAGCACTCCTTTCAGGTCACTTAAATTCCTTTACAACACTGTACTCATTTCAATATCTGATATCTATCTATCTATATCTATCTAATCTATGTATCTATGAAATAACTCTGCTAATTTCTGCACTGTTTGGATTGTTAGAAAACTATCACTGACAGTGTCCTGACATTAACATTATGATTTCTGAAACAGTTCCATAGCTGGCCTTGCTCTAGAGTATATCAGAACAATGAAATAAAGAAGAAAAAGAATTTATGCTAGTGGCATTAGCACAGATTTAAAAACTGACTGTCCTGAAGTACTTCAAAACACCATAAAAGTTAAGGTTTATACAAAATAAGTAATTTCCTTCTTTCCAAACATAAAGGGTAAATGCAAAAGTCTGTACTTAATAATGCTATATTAGAAAAATAGAAAAATTTAAGCTATCTTTCTATACTGCCTTAAATGCATACTATAACTGGTTTATAATAAAATACATTGAAATAAATACAACAAATTTTACTCAATTCAGAATAGAAAGTCACAATGTAATACTAAAGAAAGTTATTGGTGTTTTATAGTTGTAATATCAAAATGTGGAAAAGAAACAAAGTTTAAAAGAAAGAATGAAAACAAACAAACAAAAAAATCGTTAACTCACATTCCCAAGTAGTGTTCTTATTTATAAAGACATACTAATTATCTCTCATGACTTAAAGAAAAACTTCCTAGAAATTCTTCTCTGTTCAGTGTGTTTAATTTGAAACTCTAAAATGTACTGAGTGAAAGTATTAAGAAATTTTAACTTGATTAAAATGAAGATTTTGTGTACTCTTACCTCTGTCTGCTGTTCTGGCAATTTCATATTGTCAAATATTCTGAAAACAATTCTAAATAAATCTTGCCACCAGTGTTTTTCATAAGTGTGGCCATATGTTTTCATTATTTCAAACATTACTGTTAAACCCCTAAAATGACAAAACATGATTAGGAAACCTATAATACAAAAAAAAACTCACCCTCTTCCTAAGACAGTTTTCTCTAACACAAAACTATTAAAATCAGAAAGTTTAAAACTGGTCTTTAACATATGATATTGGATTTTATGAAATTTAAGTTGTAAAACAACAGGATTCCTTAGGATACATCATGCAGGGAAAAAACTTGAAAGGCCCTGGCTGTACATTTCTTTTTTATATTACTTCCACCCCTCCCCATTCCACAGCACTTGAAACTTATCTTTCCTAAAATAAAACATTAAATTGTTTGATTTTTTTTCCATGTTACTCTTTGCTGGCAAAATTTAAGTATTTTTTCAGTTTAGAAATGGTTTTTGTTTTCAAAAATCTGATGGTCAGCCACAACAAAAATTTCTTTTGAAATTTTTGTTCCATAAGGAAGGACTGTACACAGTCTAGCTTACTTGCTGCTATGCTTGCTCTCCATGGCCTAGAACACATCTGGTACCTGGGTTCTCAATAAATATCTGTGATACAAATGTTGTAAAATGACATGTATGTTCAGTCCTACAGCAAATTCACAACATTCATATCTGATCCCTAAGACACCTACTGTGTTACACATGCAGTGGTACACACTGTATAAGAAACTTTGGGAAAGATACAATCTTCCACAGGAAAACAGACCCCTGTGATGTTAGACTTATAGTTCCCTCCTTATACTCTAACAAGACTCCCTCTGTCTCCATCTGCTGAGATTGAAGTCCATTTCCTTCCCTTCAAGGTAAATGAACATTACCACCTCCCATGACTAAGGTGGGTAAGAAGATGTGGGCCATCCTGATTTTCTTCCCCCAGGCTCCAAAGTAAACACAGAAATCAATAGCATCCAAGAACTTTTACTGCTTATGTTTTTAAAAACTTATATTTAAAAAGATATAAAAATATATAAATATTTAAAAAAATAGTAGCTGGTGTAGGAAGAAAGAATATCTAGGATTCTAGGTTAATTACTTTATCCTAAATCTATAGAACTATGAGAGAATCAAATGAAAATGCATATAAAAGTTCTTTATAATTACAGACTTTGGATTATTTATTTCCTAAGAATTTGTTATAAATAAAGCTATAAAAATAAAAAGTTTCTTAGGCCATAACTCAAATTTAACTTTGGTGAGTGTGGCTCTGATGTAAGGGGAAGGAGATACATTCTTTTATTGAATTTCTATAATTTGGTACAATTTTGAACTATTTTTATAATTTCTTTAAAAATCTGATAAAGATACAAGTACAATAATTAATAATTCTTCCTGAAAAGAAGGTGAGATATCTAAAAGGGATTTTGTTTAATAGAAAGTTGTACTCATGATGGGATTAAAGATTTGTTGAGATATTAAGACATGAAAATTGGCCATTTCAATTTAGGAAAAACTGTACTCATATAACACATTTTAAAATCATGTTACTACATTATGCTAATATACCTTTAAAATCTGTCTAATAATTACTATATTTGATAAAACACAATTTATATATAGTCTTTAACTGTGAACTTGTGTTCACATAAGAAAGGTTAAAGTCAAAATAAATCCTTCAAAACTCGAATTTCAAATACTGATTGTTACCTGGTTCTTACATCTAATTTGCATCTATTGATGATACAGGATAACTCAAAGAGAATTGGGAACCATCCTCTCACCCACACCCTGTCTTCAGGCGCCACATTCATATCATCACTTGTGTATTCCTTGAAAGCCTTCAGTAAGAAAGGTAGGATTATTAAAGGCAAAACAAAATACCTTCATATTCAGCACATTATTTCTCAAGAAAAAAAATTAAATGCTCTACCAATCAAAAGTGAGCAATTTAATAAACAATAATTTATAAAAAGATGAAGACTATAGTTGTCTATAAAGAACACTGTGCTAAAATCCAAAAATTGGCTTTACCTTCAACTGCAGTAGTTCTCTACATTATTAGCCTGGCTTATTCAGGTCCCATTTTTATTATTTAAATAATTATAATAACACACAGCTATATTAACTACCTTGGGAAGGTATGAAGGTCAAATGTGTTGATGTATGTAAATAGTACTAAGCAATCCAAAGGTGTAGGTTTTGTACACCGTAAAATCTTATTGCCAAGTCTATGAAGTATCATTTTCTTTATGCTTATAAAGATCGATTCAGATATGCAAGTTAACACTGGCAGCCAGATTATCAATTCAACCTTTAATTAAGAGATTAAGTCTATACTTCTTCAGTTAACCTAATAGTTAACTTCAACTTGAGGTTGTTAACTTCAGTGCTGCTGAACACAGGCAGACAACTAGCACTAAAGGAAATAGCACTTTTTAAAAGTCCTCTGGGCCTAAGTTTCCTTATCTACATAGGGTATAACTCAACCTGTGCCACATAAAGTTTTTATAACAAGTGAATACATATGAAAGAAAAATACTAACATCTTCTATAATGGTAAATAACTATTAATCTTCATAGTTCAGAATTAAGCTCAAACTGCTTTGGGGTTCACTGAAAAATAAATGCTTCATATACCCTCAATTCCCAAGCAAATTAAGATTTTTAATTGGAAATAAGTACTCAGTAAAATTCTGTTTACTAAATGATGCTATACCTGAGGTCTATCAGACACATATTTTGCACAATGGCGAATAAGTCGAATTGCTTCCATACTTGTGTCTGGGAAAGCTGCATTGCACGCAAATTCAGATAAACACTTTACTGCGTCTTGGAAAGAATCAATGGTGGCTGGAAAGTGTTTTTCAAATACAAGCGCTAAAACAGGAAAAAAATACCAAAATGACTATAAATTTTCAATAATTTCTAATTATCCCCAATATACATCAACCTCTAAATGCACTACAAACTTCTTATGTTGGCTTTGATGTCCAAATATAGAATTCAAATCTGTGTCTACCACTTGTCTGTCCTTAGTAGGGAGGTAAGTAAAACATGACATTTTGTTTACACTATTAGCATGGCACCTAATTAAGTGACTGGAACAGAGTAGTACTGAATCAATTTTGTTAAATAAATATACCAAATTACTAAGCTGATCTCTGCTTCTTGACCTATAAAATAGAGATAATACCTACAAGGATAGTTATTAAGCACTACATAAAATATTGTAAGTTAAGTGCTTTAGAATAATATTTAATTCAAGCCAACATTAAAATGATAGTTAACAATGATGTATAATTCTGGTGTTGACAATGGTCATCATTATTACCTTCTATACAGGGTTAACTTATATTCTTAAGTATTTCAGTACCCCTGAAAGTCAAAGGAGGTTGTACAATGTAGTAGTCAAAAACAAGTTTCCATCACTTACTAGTTCTATGACCTTAGACAAATTATAACTCCTCTGGGCCTGAGTTTCCTTATCTATTTTAAAAAGGGAGGAGGAGGGGGCTAAAGATACTTAAAGAGTTTTGAAGATTAAAGAAAATACATGGAAAAGTGCTTACAGTTCATGCCATGCAGCAAATCCTTAATGAAAGTTCACTATAAAAATGAACTATTAAGGCTGGGGTTGTGGTTCAGTGGTACAGCGCTTGTGAGGCACTGGGTTCAATCCTCAGTACCACATTAAATAAATAACGTGCACTAATAGAGATATTTTTTAAAAAGTGAACTATTTGTTTATTCTGGTTCTGTAGGCAAGATTTGCTAAACATTAATCTTAACTGTACTGGAATTAGGTTTTTCTTTCTTTCTGAATACATTAGGCTTTTCTTTCTTTCTTGAGCACAGTTTAAAGAATACTCACTGACAATATGCCCTGTTGTTTGAAATGCAAGTTCCACTATGCTTTCATCTTGATCAGACGCAGCTAGATGAAATACAGAGAATATGTTCTTCCACCCAGACCGAATATTAGCAGCTTGAGAATTAACCATCTGTGCTATACACCGTACAACCATATCTCGAATTGTTGGAGACCTAAAATATTAATGTAATTGCTTGGATACGCATACAAACAAAACTCACATGAGTCCCTCCCCCCTTCTGTTTTCCCCCTACTATAGGAAATAGAAAGGTTTTTCTGGTATGGAGCAATTCCACAAACATAATACCTGTTCCGTTTCATTATATGTTCAAAAGGTCTTAAGAAATCCTTCTGAAATCTGAAATTTGCAAGCTCCCCTTTCTCTAAAAACTTCATTGACAATTGCCTCAAAGAGTCCACTGCAAAAATAGCTACATCTTCATTAGGATTGCAGCCAACCTGTATTGGCAACAAAAAAGCAAGATGCTAATGTCAGTGGTGAAAATCTATAAATCTTTTTCCTTTATTTGCCTTAGAAAAAGTACAAAGTTAGCAGCATAAGTAGGTAAATCCTAAGTCTCCATAAAGGCACTAGGTATAGTAAAAATTATTTCTCAACAAGAAAATAGATATTTTAAATAAATCCTTAAAACCTTGAGCAATCATTTCTTAAAAAAAAAACAACAACAAAAGAATAGGACTCAAAGGGTTTTCTGAGCTTAATTATGAAAAAGTAATAGGCAACTGTGGGGAAGGAAAAGAGTCTCAATTTTAAACAAAGAAAAATATTACAAATATAAACAAATGCTATAATTATTCAAATACCTTATTAAAATGATCTCCAATAACTTCCCAAATCCGAGACCACTGCAATCTTATTCTTCCCATATTGTAGTATGATATTTCTACTATTTTTTGTAGACTAAACATTCTCGGGTGTGTAGTAGAAAGTAATTCATCCATAGACACAGCACAGAGCCAACGGACAAAATCCACTATAACATAAATGCATATACATTTTTTTAATTCAACTTAAAAACTTTTTTTTAGGCAAAGGGCTTGTTTGTAAATAGAATACACATACTTACCAATAGCATTTCCATCTAGCCTTGTAGACCCTGTGAATATTCTGGGGAAAATAAAATAAGTTTTAAAAATTAATAAAGTTTTACTCCTGTTATGTCAATTCAAAAGTTAAGTGGCCTGGGTATTAGCCATTTTTATCTGTTTTAGAGAAAAAAAAAATCAGGTAGTCAAATGAACATTTCTCATCAGTTAAATAACAATAGTAGTTTAAATGTTTTTCCCTCTCATGTCCAAATGTGTCATTTTGCCAATATTACTAGAGTACATATATATAGTTGTAATTTTATTAGATTTACAAATATCATATAGGTACGTGATGAGATTCTAAGAAAAATAAAAATATTCATTTGTAAAACAAATGAACTAGTACACTATGAAATGAAGACTTTTTTACTTTACCTGATTTATCTACTAGCATTAATAAAGTTCTTACAAAAAATGCTGGGTATATGGTGATGCACACCAATTATCCCAGCTACTTAGGAGGCTGAGACAGGAGGATCCCAAATTTGAAGTCAGCCTCAGAAACTTAGTGAGACTGTCTTAAAATAAAAAGGTCTGGGTATGTAGCTCAGCAGTCAAGTGCCCCTGGTTTCAATCCCCAGTACTGAGGGAAAGGGGGAAAAAGTGTGTGTGTGTGTGTGTGTGTGCGCGCGCGCGCACACGCTTGCGCACGCACATATACACATGTATATGCATACATTTATAAATACATATACTTTATTGTTATAATATACATTTGATTAGAAAATCCATTTATGGTTAGAAGTGGTTTGATATAAACCTGCAAATAGTCTTGTTTTAAACAAGGGGCTTGGTCACTTTCCTTAGGACATTAATATGCTTAAACTATGCTACCCAGCTTTCCCAGTTTTCTTTGCTGACTTCTTTTTTTGTGTTTCAATTTCATAAAAAATTTCAGCATTAACATATTAGTCCTTTTTCCTTCTAAAATCTGTATTCTTTCCCATATTCTGAGTTTATAAGCAAGGGTTTAATGTGACTAAACCTTCACAGGTTAGATAATATTCCTCAATTTAAAATGCACACAATATAATTTGCATGACAAAAAGGAAACCTTAAAGGCAGAAGCAGGTCAAATATTAAGCTTAAAAATAACAGTAATAATAATAGTAGCTACCAATAATAAAGTGGGTACTATTCTAGTGCTAATACACACACACACATTTATTTAATTAATAAACAAAAATAACTCTGTGAAGTATTATAGTATTTTATAAACACAGAAACTGAGACAAAAAGATATTTAATAATTTCCCCAAAGTCACAGAACTAGTTAAAAGCTAGAGTCAACATTCAAACCAGGACAGGCTTAACTCCAGAGTCCTCTTAATCACTTCTCTACACTGCCTCATACTTACCTGAACAAAACATGAATTAAGTGATTTTTTTTAACTTCATGTCCCTGAATGTTTGTCTATATATCCAGACAATAATTAACAAAAACAAGGCAGGAAACTCAAAAGCTGAGCTCTTTTGAAAGGAATGTCTTAGATATTCTATATTCTTCTGTAGAATGAATCAATAATACAAAAATCTGGCAGAAGAAACAACATGGGGGAAAATCAAGAGTAAACAGGTCCCACTTCATCTAGTGGTTGGAATAAACCCAGAAATTAAAAATATATAAAGCCTACAAAGCTCCCACATGAGCAAAAATGAAAACCGCTAGACTGAACTATACAGCTGTGATCAGCTGATTTCTTTCCAACTACAGGTATTCCCATGGAAGGCAAAGGCTATAAACAAACCACACACCAGAGTCAAAATTAAATAGTAAAGAAGAAAATGACAGGAAAAGACACAAAAGAAACAAGAAAGGATTTACTTTTAACTGTGAAGAAAGCAATGGCAAAGTGTAGAAGGAAAAGAACAGAAGCAGAGATGGAGATTATATGCAACCACAGGGAAAGGAAGCAACAAACTCCGAAGGTGGTGAAATGGTGGAGAACAGGTCAAGGACAGAGAACTACCATCAGCAGTCAGACATGTTCTGGAGACTTGGGATAATGGTGGAAGGCAGGGGAGCATGCATCCTGGGTAGGGGCATTCAAATTCCTACTCACTTTGGTAGCATCTGAGGGGTCACTCTATTTCTAGCAATGCTCCACTAAAGTTAAGCCATATGAGAGGGCACAGCAGTCTGTGGAGGCATTTAAAGTTAAGCCTTAATATACTAAGGCAGGAGAACAGAGCTAGGTTTCACAAAGTCAGTCTATGAAATGGATAATCAAAAGGACAAAGTATAAAAGTCTTGCTTGCTAATATTAAAAGACATGCCCTAAAAAGCATGAGGAGGGGGAAAAGACTGGTAACCTCACTGCTTTATCCATATCATAATACCAATTGTCCCCCAACCCCTGCCAAAAAATGGTTGGCAAAATTTCTGCAAAAATAAATTTTAAAACTATATGCAACACACAAGCAGCCTGAATTACCATACTTGTAAAAGGTTTTTTACAGTGAAATATCAGAGATAACATTTACTTTTTAGATTTAACTGAAAGATATTTATGAGCTATCTCAGGTGCAATGTGCTGCACATATTTTCTAATAGGTGAGACAATGTTCCAAAGTATGAGGTGTGCCAGTGTAAGGCTAGATCTGGTATGTTTAAAAAAAAAAAACAATAATAAAACAAAAACTCTGGTGCTAAGTAACACCTTTAGCTCTTTAGAAGTAAATCATTTCTGCACAAAATCTATCCCTTATACAATTTAGTAATACTTATCAAATAGTTCCAGTCTAACAATACTTAGAAAATTATACCCTATCAAATGCCACAGGGTCAGGTACTAGATGAAAGTGTCTAATGGGGTCCTAAAGTTTTATTTTTTTTAATGATGGGGATTGAACTTGAGCATCCTAGCAAGTGCTCTACCACTGAGTTACATCCCAAGCCCCTAATCTCCTAAATTCTTAATGGTAAAAGATTTCTAATACAAAAGTAGACAGTTGGAAAATTTTATCATCTTAAAAGTTTTCATGGAATTGCATTTTTTTTCAGTTGGTTAAGAAACAAGCCATGAAGAATTAAACATAGAAAAATTTTTATTTTTTTCTTGTTTACTTTCTATATTTGTGATAACAGATTAAAGTACTCAGAACGACAAGCCTAAGAGGACACACACACAAAAAGAATTTGTTTGCTGGCCAAAACCAGAAATCTCCTGGAGGATGTCTGTCTACTGTCTTAACTATAGTGTTATCTCAATGAGTTAGGTTATGGGCTAGAGTTGGAATACAGCATGAAAATACAACATATTAAGAAAGAAAATCAGAAGAAATTTAATAAGAAAGTGAAATACATCACACAAGATTATAATCTTACACTAAATCAGAGTTAGTAACTTCTAATGTTTTCATTGTAAGCTAAATTTTAAATATTAAGGTTTTGTATAAAATAGGACATTAGATTTATATTTGCAGAAGTATCTAGTGATGATGAGCTTGAGATGACAAAGTACTAAGAACTGTGCAAAGTTTTCCCTGAAATAACAGACATTCTTGAAACAGATATGTAATGTGCTCAAGTGAGTGACATATCCTTATGTAACAGAACAGTGGATAGTAGGACAAACTAAAATGAGGTATGGTCATAAAAGGTATATTATGGGAAAAGAAGTAGAAGGTAAAAATGTTAAATCTTGCCCAAACAGATTGATATAATGCCTAAACAAAGTCTTATGAAGACAGTAAAGATGATTTTCTAGAAGGCAAGAAAATCACTGAAAGATAGCCTTGTAGCAGAAGGGCAACTATTACATAACTATGAAGTTGTACACAAAGGCAGAAAGGCAGACAAGAGACAGGCTGCCTGATAGGCAGAGATTGGCTCCACCCGAATAAAACAGTTATCACAATAATCAAGATAAGACTAGCCTGGTTATTGGCAAGTTATTTAAATGTCTTCTGTCCCAGTTTCCTCATTTATAAATTGAGGACTCAATTTACACTCATTTTATGAGACTAGTAAAAGGATTAAGTGAAGTAATACATGTGGCAAGCCTTCATGCCATATGGCGTAAGATGGTCTATAATCTTTCTTCCACCTTCTCAAGAAAAAGATAAATGATGCCCTTCTCCTATTTAAAAAAAAAAATGCACAATAAGAATTCTTTTCAAAGAAAAAAATTTCAGGAAGTGATTTCAAGGTCAGTAATTGGATACTCTAGTTGTCTAGACGTAGAGCAAAAAGTTTTATCTAAAGAAAATAAATAATAAGTTGGCATTAGACTTCAGGCTATTAAGATTACATATTTTTAAAAGTTTCCAACACAAATGGTTAGAAAAATTAAATTTCAGTGTTATAAAATGGTGATTTTTCAATTTGGGGGATACTGATCTGGGAAAAGCTCATCCTCAAAAAAATACTAGAAGTTACAATTTTGCATGCTGGGCATTTTAAAATCTGAAGTATTCCATAGTAAAATAAACCATAGTATGTGTTTTCTTTTTAAAAACAAGCTAAAATTGGAAATACCTAATAATGTATATAATATATAAATTCTAAGTCCTTTCCAAAGAAGTTTACAAAAATTTCCAACAGCCCTTTCATTTTATCCATATTGCAGTTTTATATGAGATACCTAGAAAGATAAATTATACTGCATTTCAATGAGTGATAAGAAGTTTTCTATAAAAAGAAATAAAATATTGATGTTCTTTTTCATCAAGTTTACCATTTCTCTAATTCCTATTAATATTTATTTTAACTTAAATTTTCATACCATTTTACCTTCTTCCCATCTCATATAATATATGTATCTAAATCATGGCATATCATAATACAGTGTTGTTTACTTTAGTAAAAGTTTTTGGCAATCACTTTTTTTAAAATGAGCAAAATATATCTAAATGCCACAAAATTGAAATTGTACTCATCTGCAAAGGGAAGAAAATGAATACCTTACCTATCTACAGCAACAACAACACTTTGAGAACTGGTTTCTCCAATGGATTCCTGAATACTTGCTATCTGCTTCCAGTCCACATTTCCTCCGACTACCACAAATAAAAAAGAGTTGTTTCAGTTTGAAAATAATTATTTCAGTGGAAGAATACACTTACAGTTCTAAAACACATTTCTAAAATTAATTATTTTTCAAAGACTTGGGTGAACAATTCTTTTGGAGCAGTGACATAGGGCAAATATGCTTAGTGAGGTTTACAAGGTAGTATATAAGACAGAGTTTTAAGGCACAAAAGCGAAGATTACACCAATTAGGGGCACTGTAGATTTAGATTACAAAGTTAATGACAATTAGACTTTATTTCCTTTAATGTTTATGAAATACAGCACCAATCCCAATTCCAGTGATACCTTCTGTGGATGATTCCAATTCCATATAATTAGAATTTCCCTGTCATTTAATTTCCAATCCCCTAACACTTGTTGAAAATTCTACCTGTATTTCTTTCTCTTATTCAAGAGAATCATTTATCTTTACCCTCTCCAAACTGATTCCAAATGTTGAACAGTGAAATGATATCCCCAGTTTTCAAATCTTAACTTTGAATATCCTTTCCCTCCTCCACCATCAATATTCAACTAGTCACTAACCTATCTTTTGATTCATTTTAAATATTGTTTGTTTATGTCCATTACTACTTAGCAGAGAACTTCATAATCTCTGTGCTGGATTACTAGATTACTGAACAGTTACCAGATTTACTTTCCTACTACTAATTATTTCCCTCTTCAGTCTCTCCATCATTCTCCTGCCTGATTAATACTCCTAAATTATTACCTTTATTTTATTTATTATTACTTACAGGATAAAGTATAAACTGTAGCCTAGTAATTAAGGCACTTTGCCTTCAATATTTTAACCAATATGTGACTCTAGTCAGGTTGTCTCTCAACTATCAAAAACTCAATTTAAGTTCTCAATGAAGGATTCCTCTTCAGTATTCTTATATGGCTCTGAACTAAGCAATTATTTAATAAGTACTACTCCAATCAGAATTATTTCCAAACAATTTCATGCAAATTATTTCAGGTATGTCAATGTTGCCTTATCACACAGATAAAAAGTTCCCTAAAGGTTAGCAATCAAGTCATATTCTTTTTTGGTTCCCTCCTACCTTATTCAATATTACATTCAAAGCAGGTAGGTGCTTCACAAATGTTTGTTGATGTAACTGACCAAACACTCAATAAATGCTATTCTGAATGCAAACACATCAGTTAAGATGTCATTTAAATCAGATGAACTCAAATTCTATTCTAGTAACTGAACAGTGTGAAAAAGATAATCACACTCCTCACTAGGAAAGACAGGCATATTTATAGTAAATTTAATATAATTTAATAATTACTTCATGGCTTAATCAAATTACAAGTGAGTTTGCTTAAAAACAAGAACTGATTTTGAGAGGGAAAAAAAGAATATGGGGTGTTGCCTATGGAAAGTTTCCATATACAATGAAATATTGATTCAAGGTAGAAACCTAAAAGGATGACCATGTGGAAAAGAAGCAGAAGAAAAAGTAAATTAGAGTAGGTAACTATATAAAGAAATACAAGCATGTAAGGGCATGTCATGTTTCACCATAGTTGGCTGTAGCCGTAACAAGAGAATTTGGTGGGTGAGAAGGAAGAAAAAAGGTAGAAGACGAAGCTATAAAGACAGAATGTGAAGAGTCTTGACTGTCATATTTAACGTACTACTTTTGAGAACACTGGACCTCTTAGAAGACTGATGTACTTCAATCTATTTTCCAAAAAATAACTCCAATAGTATTTAGAGAACACTGAAATGGGAAGTGATACTAGAATCAGGGAGATAAATTAAGAGTTTATTTGTATAACACAAGATAGGAAAGATGAAAGCCTGAAGTAAATGACAGAGAATTGGGTGGTAGGGAAACAGTGTCAAGGAATAATAGGAGCACATAACACATTATAGGAATATAATGGAAGAAAAATCTATGAAAGAAAAATGATGCCAATCATCACATAACTTGCTTTGTGTATAAAATGAAATGTCCTTTCTAGAGCTTTCAATACTTTTATATTTAATACAATATATAATTATTATTAAAACTATTTAAAGGAATTAAAGAATATATAAATGACTAGGAATTCAAAGTATCCATTTCTCAAATATATGAAATCTTTCCAAATAATTATATGACAGTACTACAGGCAAACAGTTCTAATTTTACCAAAAAATTACTCAAAAGCAAACCTATTTAGGCTAAGTAGTGAAGATGTATGTGCTGTGAGTATTGTTTAGACACTTATGAGAGATCAAGCCATGGCATTTTCTTATATTAGTGTATCTTAAAAAAACAGAATGAACATGATTCAAATTTTAAAATTAAGTCAGGCACTGTGGCACATACTTGTAATCCAAGCTACTTGGGAGGCTAAGGCAGGAGGATCAGAAGTTTGAAGCCAGCCTCTACAGTAACCCTGTCTCAAAATAAAAATAGAAAGTGCTGGGGATGTAGCTCAGTGGTATAGCATTCCTGGCTTCAATCCCTAGTACTGGGAAAAAAAATTATAGACACTATGTATTTTTAAAAATGGTAAGCTTCAAGTTTCCAAAAAGAGAAAGTACACACTTTCATCACAGTTGGAAAAATATATACACCCACTTCTCCATATCCACGGTGGTTACCATATCCATGAATTCAATCAACTATGGAATAAAAATATTTGGGGGGAGGCAAGGCACATTGGGATTACTGTCTGTAATCCCAGCAACTTGGAAAGCTTAAGTAGGAGAAACTCAAATTCAAGGCTAGCCTCAGCAACTTAGTGAGACTGTTTCAAAATAAAAAATAAAAAGGACTTGGGGATGTGGGTCAGTGGTTAAATAAAAGGAAAGAAAGAAAAATATTTTTGGGAAAAAGTGTATCTATAACAGAACATATAGGGAGTTTATGTTGTTATTTTTCTTATTCCCTAAGCAATATAGTGTAACAACTATTCACAGACCATTTACAATGCCTTAGGTTTGCAAGTAATCTAGAGATGATTTAAGATATACATGAGGATGTACACAGATTATATGAAAATTACACTATTTTATATAAGGGACTTGAGTGTGTATTTTAATATGCTTAAGGGAACCAATTCCACATGGATACAGAAAGACTATATTCAATCCTGTCAACTTGGTTACGTGGATATGGGTGCATGGATACTGTTGTTAAAGAAGATTATTAGTTTTCAACTGGCTTGATTGTGCTGCATCATCTTCTGGTTCAGGAAAGCATCTGCTATCAAAGTAGGTGGGCACAGAGGGATGGGGTAGAGATCTGCCATGTGAGCTGCTTGGTAACTAATGAGATAGCCAATGTGGGCCAAGCCAACAGGCTAGTAGTTCCCCCCCAAGGGTATAACTAAAAAATGAGAGCCCAATGAACTAGAGGCGAGTGGAAAATGGAGCAGATAAAACAGAAAAGTAGATAGCACAAGAGAAAACATAAAGAGTATGAGAGAGTAACTGGTTTTGGGAGTGGGCCTGAAGCCTGAACTGTTTTTCATCTCTAATTCTGAAATGTATTTTTCCATAAATTCCCTTTTACTGAAGGGAGAAGACAAGTCATCTCATATCCTTGCAATATAAGTGGCTCAACACCACCATGAACAAATTAACAAATTTCAAGTATATTAGAAAACATTATTAGAAAATACTATTATTTCTTATCTACTAAAACTTTTAGAAGATTAAAATATTCTACTAATGTTTTATTTTATGGTAACCTAATTGCCCAAACTGAGCACCAGCAATGAACACTTAACAATAACTTTTGCCTTCTCATACTCCCTATGCATTTTCAAAGCTATTCAATCCATCAGTGTACCATCACTTCCCTTGCCTGTAAATAGTTTTCAATGTCATTTATACTACCTCATGAAGTAATTAATAGTTCCAATGTTTAGAGTTGAACTTTCAGGTTATGTTAAGTCACTATGCAGGTGCTCAGGCAGTTCCAAATCCTGCTGTTGGATCATCTAGGTATCATGTAGGAAACTTAACCTCCCAGACCTCACACTACCTAGCTTCTATGGTATCAATGACAGAAAGACTGCACTGTTAATTGATGCAGTAGGATTAGCATATGGAATTAATTTTTCTCAGTCCATTTAAAACCACAAAATGGTCCTGGTATTTACTTCTTCCTCCATGGATCCTTTTCCAGGTTTGAAATCTTTTTAGGTTGCCTAAGAACTTATCCTGCTAGCAGCAACAGGGATTTACTAAAAGATTTAAAAATGTCCAGAAATGTAAAGTTATAATGCAAAGCCTTAAAAAGGGCAAACATTCCTGGATCTCAAGCATATTCCTTACTGTTCTCTTTAAATCATGCCTCTATATTCTTGGTTGGAAGTAGGGTAGGGAGGGTGGACAGTTTCCAAAAGTCTCTAACAGCCCAATAATTATGCTAAATCCATTCATATATATTCATGTTTAATCTTAACAATCTTATGAGTTTAGTTTACAAAAGTGAAAACCCAATCTCAGAGAGACAGTTAAAGTAACATCACATTTAGTCAGATAAAAATACAGAATTTGAACCCAGAAACACAGCACTCAGGGCCAAAGGCTAAACTCTGCTTCTTCTTTGGTGGAATTCCTTCCATTTATGACTAAAAGTGTATTGTCTTTGATTTTTCTGCATCATTTTTGCTATTATTTTCATTTGTTCTATTGGGTTAAAATTGGAAGTTCTTGGCCATACTAAGTACTAGGGGAAACTTTAAAGATACTACACTGATAAATAAAAATAAATACATTAAAAAAAATGAAAGCCTACTTAAAAAAAAGAAAAAGATTCTATACTGGCAGAAAAGTTAGGGTAGGCCTGCATAGGACCACAGATAATTTAACTGTACCAAGTAGGAGACTGAGATTAGGAATCACTTTAGTACTGAAAACCAGACCAGGCCAAAAAGACTTAGTTTCCTATATAGTCACCTTGCATAAGAGTAGATCAAATGTATTTTATCTAATTTCTCTAATTATATCTCACTGCTACAATAAAGTGATTTATAATAAAGAACGTAAAAATAATTTTTGATACTTTGTAAAAAAAATTTTTAAATTCTCACCTAACCCCAGACCTACAAATTCATCAGGAGCCTGATCTTTTGTCCCAGTCAGAGATCCTTCTCTGCCTCTCACTGTTCCAGAAATGTATCGAGGTTTCACTCCTGTTCCTATAAGTTGTGCCAGCTCCAATTGACTGATGCACTTCAGAATCTTCATTTCATAAAAGAAAAAGAAAATATAAATTCTGTTACAAATACACTACCAAAATATTTAAACATATGCAGCTAGGACTTCAACATAGATTACATTACAAATCTTATAAAAATGTACTTATTTTAAATGTAACTTCTCACTTAACCATGTCAGTGACAGAATATTTAGCTAATGCTCATTTTATAAACAAAACTGCAAAGTTGAAAATAAAATGGTTATACCTCATGCCATGAATTTCCTAAATAATTCCCATCTGTATGAGCCACTGTGATAAGTGTTTTTATTGTGTCAATATTCTTCTGTTTCATTTCAGTAATACCAGAACTCACTGTAAGTAAGGTAAATCTTGCTAGTGCTTGAACATATGCATCTCTTTCCAGCTTAAAAAAAAGAGAGAAAAACAAAAAATTTTATTTATAGGTTGTAAATATAAATACAGCAGATTGACTAATCTCTAATGCCTTACTAACAAGCCATTTTTTAGTTTTTACAAATCACATATCATAAATTACACACAATGCCACAAAATAATTTAAAATGATAAAACAAAAAAGTATAAATTTCCCAAATTCAAAAGCAATACAGACATCAATTCAAGCTGAGATTTTGGTGGTAACAAAGGAATTCATACAGTAAAAAAAATATTTATTGAGTACTTTGTTTTAAGTACTGTGTAGATTAGCAAAATCCTAGTTTATAAATTTGCTCATTTTCTCCCTCTACAGATAAATTGTGCTTTGTTATATACTAAACCAAAACATTTACAGTTAAATATGAAGTGTGCTTAAGTAAAAAGAATACAGAAAAGTTTGGGTTGAAATTTATTCTCAGATATAGCATATACACAAACAGAACTGGTTCCCTTAAAGATAACTTGTTCTTAAGCTTAAGCCATAATATAAAAATAAATATATATAATGTAAAATATGATTCACTAAGTGTGAACAAATAACATGTTTAAACAATTACTCTAATACATAGAAATTCAGTCTTGAAAACTTTTTATATAGGTAATATTCTTTAGAGAAACAAAATGTAATTAAAGATAAAAATTTTAGAAAGATCAGTGTAGAACCACCCTTTCCATTAGAAAGTCTCCAAAAATTAAACATGAAGATTCAATTAATTGTTTCACAAATTTGAAATTAGTTGGTAATAAGTTAAATATTAAAATATATTGTGAACTGAACTACAACAACAGCACAAATGATCAATGTTTTCCAGACTAACTCATGAAGGCAAAATTCTGCATTACCTGAATGCTGAAAATGCATGCAATTCTGATTGCACATCTTATCCCTTCTAGGCAAAGAGAGGCTACTTCGGTATCATCACAATCTTGCAGACCCACACTGAATGCAGCCAGAAAAGGTGTCCAAGCCAACTAGCAAAATTAAAATTTTAAAAATTAAACAAGCTAAAAGTTAAAAATGGCGTAATTACCTAGAATGCCTTCTTAGAGAAAGGGGGAAAATGCTGCCTGAGCTTAAGTGGGAAAGCAAGATCACAAAATCAGTAGATAACCTTAGACATATTTTAAGAATAGCATCTATAAAATTATTCATATCAATAAAAATGGAAATGAATAGTGAATATTCATAAAAATATTAGTTTACCCGACTTCAGAAATCATCTCTCTTTGCAAGCTTTGATCCTAGTGAAAATTCACAGACTCTTTTATTTCAAATAAAATCCTTTTAATCATTTTCCAACTTCCAACAAATTATATTATTCTCTTTTCTTTAAACCTGTTACCTGGACATCATTTAGCTTAATTTTTTAAATGTTTTACACTGAGACAGTGATACCTCTGGCTCCTAGTTAGACAATATTAATATTAAGAAATATCTGATGTAAAAGTATTCACTGCTTTTAGTAAGTCATCAAGAAGCAAAAATCACTAGAGTAGGATGTTGTAAGGCCCTGCGTTTCCTCCCTACCTTGATAAAAGTCATTCAGAAAGCAGCAGAAGCAGCAGCAGCAGCAGCAAAACTATCCATATAGTCATGAAGATGAAAAATGTTTTTGTCAGTGTTCCAAATAAATGACAACTGGAATTTTTTAAAAGTCTATAACGTTTTAGCATTCTAAGGAAAAATAGTTACTCAAGAGCTTTGCTTCTAAACTTCAGAAAATTTAGAATTAAAAACTTACAATCTTTCAACAAACATAATCCACAGTTCCTATGTTCTTGCTCATCTTTGCTCTGCCACTTAATGTCTCCAAACCTCATATTTCTTTTTCTTATAATACTTGAAGATGTCACCACAGAGAGATGCTATGAAAAGCATATAAGGTGTAGTACTTATAAACTTATTAACTAAAGCCAGTGGAAAAAAATGTTCAACTTCACTGGGAATCAAAAAGAATGATTATAAAATTACACCTAAATAATATTCTGCTTCAGTGAAACTGCCTGTTTATAACTGTAAACCTTTATGAAATATAATTTTCAATGCATTAAAAAAATATTAAAAATGTTTATACCCACTGAACATGGGGGCACACACCTGTAATCCCAGCTACTTGGGAGACTGAGGCAGGAGGATTGTATTCAAGGCCAGCCTCAGTAACTCAGTGAGATCTTGTCTCAAAACAAAAATAAGAGAGGCTGGGAATGTAGCTCAATGGTAAAGTGCCCCTCCCCAAATGATTATTACCCTTAAATTCCTAGAATGATATTATCAGTCAGTCCTTCTCCTTAGTCAATGCTTATTTATTTATTAAAATATTTTTTTAGTTGTCAATGGACTTAATTTTATTTATTCATATGTGGTGCTAAGAATCAAACCCAGTGCCTCACACATGCTAGGCAAGTGCTCTACCACTGAGCCACAACCTCAGCCCACCAATGCTTATTTACTGAGCAATAACCACAAGCCAGGAGCTATGCTTATACTGGAAAAAGTGAACATAGACTCTTGCCTAATAAACACAAACACACACACACACAAAATATATGTATATATATGCTGTATATATGTATAAATCATCAAACTATTATAAATATAATGAAAGAAATGGAGAGCATGTTATAATAAAAAGGAAACTACTTAGAAAAAATAACAAACATTCTAGACAAAGGATATACTTTGTATGAATTCTGCCTTACCTATTTCCATTTAGTTGTGATAATTGAATAAAAAGAGGTAATTAAAAAAAAAACAGGGTAAGGCTTTAAGGAAGAAAGTGGCATTTCATTTTGTTATTTTGAAAAGATCACTATGGCCTTTGTAAATGGATAAGAGAAATATAAAAGTTGATGTAAAGATACCAGTTTGGAGAGTACTACAGTACTTAGTACTTATAGTACTATAGTACTTATTTCAGAGGCAGAAATAAGAATTTCTGGAATATGGCAGTGGTAGTAGAAATGGCATTGAGGGGAAAGACTGATTCTTTTCTTTGGTATCTGGGATTGAACCCAGAGTACTTAACTCTAAGCCACACCCCGAGCCCATTTTATATTTTATTTTGAGACAGGGTATCACTAAGTTGCTTCGGGCCTCACCAAGTTGCTGAGGCTGGCTTTGAACTTGCAATCTTTCTGCCTCTGCCTCCTGAGCTGCTGGGATTACAGGTGTGTGCTACCACCATAGTGAAAAGACTGATTCTTAAATCTATCTTGGAGTATGTTTATATCACTTCAGTTAATCCAGAGACTAGATCATAAAAGCTGTTTATGAAGAATTTTTAATGAAATAGAGAAACACATGAGAAACAGAAAAATATAAAATTCTTTACATGGCATGATCACAACCGTTTAAGATAGAAAAGTTGTACATACACAGAATAACAATTTTTTTTTTTTTTCCGAGCAGTAGATTATGGTATCTTTCTTATTTTTTTTAACAATGACAAAAAACACTCTTCCCCTCCCTCCCAAAAAGCTATCTGAAAAGAAAAGCAAAATGAAGGTATAAAATTATTTAAAACAAAACCTCTTAAATGTAGAAATCCTATAATTTTTCACTACCTATACATATATAGCTAGAATTAGAATGATAACTTGAATTATGATCTTCAGTCTCCACAGAGGATCTTAGCAGACTGTCTTATGAACTGGAACACTTCACTCACTTTAGCTTTTCAAAATTAACTGATTCCGCTCTACTTCTCTATAACTCTTATGATGTACTGCTTACTCATTTTGGAATTTGGAGAAAGGTCAGAACAGGAGGATTAAGAAGTAAAGGGAAATCAAACTGCAAAGAACCAATAGACATTAGTCTTACTAAATCAAACCACAAACACAAATAACATTCTCTTCTGATCCTTAACCTACTTTCTGGGCTCCAGGCACACTCAGAACCCTTATATTAGTTCACGGGCTAGAAGCATTGAGAGAGCAAGAGCCACGGCATCACTTTGAAATCTGAGTTTAACTCCAAAGGTTTCAGTCCAACTCACTTAGAGAAAAACAAGCCAAGGATTAATGACCATTCTCCAAAAGCTTTCTAATTCCTAGGATCATGTGCCTATTAATTTCTTATAGTGCATACCTCTTCTTGTTTTCTGTAATTTATATCCACTATGCCCTAAAGTAATAGGCAATAGCTTCCAGGTCAAATGTGCTATTTTTTTCTTAAAAATATGCTGGAAAAAATTATATAAAAATGTATATTGCAATCAAAAATTACTAGTAATTCTAACCTTAAACATAGGCCTCACGTGCTCCAAATGTGTTGCACTTGTAAAAGGTGCCTGAACATGGCTCACAGCCTCCATGAGTGCTTTAGCTGTCTTGGCCATCTGTTCCATTTCTAAGTTATACAGAAGTCTTCTTTGTTTTTCACTGGCTACATCTGAAACAATAAACAAAACTGGCATTCAATAAAGCATTTAAAATGCTATTTTGATGTTTTATTGCTAAATAAACACTGGTTGGTAATTAACACTAAGTAAAAAAGATCCTAAGAAGCCAGACACAAAAAGTCTTATATAATTCAACTTACATGAAATATCCAGAATAGGTAAATCCATAGAAACAGAAAGTGGGCTGGTATTTGCCAGGGTCTAGAGGGAAAGGGAACAGGGGAATAACTGTGTAATGGATTCAGGGCTTTATTTTGGGGTAATGAAACATATGGATCTAGACAGAGGTAGTGACTGTACAACATTGTAAATTACTAAATGTCAATAGAAATGTTCATTTTAAAATGGTGAACAATTTTAGGAGTAAGTGGAAAATCTACAAAAAGGAGAATAAGAGCAGGTGAGTTGTTACAATGAAAATGTTAGAGTAACAATCTAAATGTGAGATAGGAGAACTGCAGAAAATAGGAAAGAGAAATGGGATTCTTGTACTTCATGTGTTTGAAAGATGTTCTGAGTTAGCAAGAAAACACTGGCCCTAACACTCCTAGGTAATTTTTTTTTTAATTTATTTTTTAGTTTTAGGTGGATACAATTTTTTTATTTTTATGTGGTGCTGAGGATTGAACCCAGTGCTTCATGCATGCTAGATGAGCACTCTACCACTGAGCCACAACCCCAGCCCCCTCTCGAAGGTAATTTTATTGTTTTTTGCACATCACTGTTTCCTTATATTTCTTATGAACTTCCTACCATCACAGACAAAAGAGGCCAAAAAAACAGGAATTCAAGTATAACATAGGAGGAAGAAATTAAATAGATAATGGGCATCTTACTCAAGTGTAAAAATACAGGCTTGATTAATATATTTAATGTTATAAGCAGAGATTAAATAACACTACCAACCAGAGTAGGAGCCAAGGATGAACTAGTTTAAGACTTAGCTTTGCCACTTAACTTCTCTGTGTTTTAAGGACAGAGACTGAATAAAAGTTTTTATACTATAGTCAGTTCATAGATTCTGATTCTTTTTCCTGATCTCTCTGGACACAATTTTCCTCATCTCTAAAGTGAGGATAAATTTACTAAAATTCCATAGATAAGTTATATTCTTTCTGACATTATTTCCCTAGCCTCTGATCCCATAATCCAACTTTTAGAAATAGACAAAGCATAAGGACCTCACTGCTTCTTTCTTGTTAGCAGGTTTGCTACTATAATCTGTTCAAGCTTGAGATTTCACTTCCAAGTAGAAATAATCAGCAAGGTAGGAATCCTCTTTTCTCTCTAAATATTGTGAGTATATTCTTGAACCATTACCCTAAAAGGCCGAGGAATGTCCTGTAGATGATAGCTCTAATTTAATCACCACAGTCTGCATGTACATAGTGTTTAGACCAGAACTAGGCCCACCATTGGCTGGTTAGATCTAGGGACTCAACAGTGGCATAATTTGTAGATTGAGGTAGTCATTTCCAATTTCAGTGATCCTAACCTTCCCCACCTCTTCTAGTCACTGCTACTTTCACCTTTCATTTATGTTTAATGATGGGTATAAAGACAGTTACACTGCTTACAGATGAAAAGAAGGCAGAAAATAAGACAGAGTTGATGTTTTATGTGGGGTGGTCTAACCAATCTCTCTGGCCTCCAAATTCTTGCTGAGATTAACTGCTAAACAAGTACACATAAAATGCACATTAACGTGCAATTATTTAGTGTTTTCCATTAATCATTGGTCAGTGTTCCTTCTTCAAAATATGGGAAACATACAATCATATCACCAAACTGTATATAATACAAACTGTATATAATACTTCTTGTCAAAACATAGTTCTATCCCAAAGTTATATGGGGTTACTTTATTTTAAATCAAGTAATAAACTCTTATGAACCCATGTTTTTCCCCTTGTACACACCAGGATTCAACTGATTCAGATACTTACTTTGTTTACTTGATTTTGTAGGGATTGTTAGTTCTTTTGTTTCTTTCATGGATATCTTTTTCCCAGCTATTTCATTATAGATGGCTGACAGATACTCTTCAGGAAGGTCTTTACTGTCATTAATACCTCTATTCATTTTAATGTACTGTTCCTTTGTCATTTTGTTTTTAACCTAGATAGGAAAAAACATTATATTCCCTAAAATTAACATAAAAAATTCACTCATTTTTTAGCAAACTGAATATTTAGGAAATTTTATAAATACCCTGATGACTGAAAGTAGAAAACATACCTTTAAAAAAAGGAAGTCATAAAAAATGAATATAGAAAAGACCCATTTTTTGGCATATAAGAATTCACCTTGCTCTGATATAGACATGAGTATTTGATGAGGGAGACTAGAATGAATGAAGTTATTTGTTTTAGCCTAAGATTTAAGAGCTCTCTTTTAGAAACACAATTATTTGAAACACAGAATCAAAAAGATTCAAATATTACTGCAGAAAAACAAACATTTTGCCAATGAATTAAAAGCTGATTTTCTAAAACAGCAGACGCAAAAATAACTATGCAGTTGAAATTTGTTTAAAATCAGATAACATTCTGAGAGATTATGGCAACTGAAGAATAGTATGTGATCTAAGTATTCTTCTAAATGTTGTGTCTTATCTAAGAATATTCTGAAGGCCGGGCGCAGTGGTGCACAAGTAATCCCAGTGGCTTGGAAGGTTGAGGTAGGAGGATCACGAGTTCAAAGCTAGCCTCAGCAAAAGCGAGGTGCTAAGCAACTCAGTGAGACTCTGTCTCTAAATAAAATATAAAACAGCTGGGGATATGGCTCAGTGGTCGAGTGCACCCCTGAGTTTAATCCCTGGTATCCACCCCCCGCCCGCCAAAAATATTCTGAATAGGAATGTTTTACTTAAATAAATTGAGGAGTACTAATTTATAATTTCTAAAATGGCAGCTCCATCACCAAACCTGGGAATTGATTTAGCAAAAATGTCCATACTATATCTCCAGAAATTCAGATAGACAAAGCCCAGAAATCTTACGTTATCTCTGAAGAAATATTTAATAAGATATATTCCTACTACCTTCTATAAAGAATTAAAAGTAATTCTAAAGATAAAGCTCTTATAAATCTGCATAAATGTTCTCAGAACAATAAGGTGCAGGATATAACTCGGGTATATATACTTATTTAAGTTCACATTATTTTGCAAGTAAAATTCTTCCAATGTGTCAGAAAAGCACTGGTAGGAGTGCTTTTCCTATGAAACTGTAGAAATATTACCATGGAACTTACTATTAATGGAATAAAGACCTAGAATATTATAACTTTAAAAAAATCATCTTAAGTCACGACATTAAAAAATATGAATATAAGCAAGCCATTTCCCCGAAATTCTGACAGATGTATTTTTTAAAAAGACATTTGAGAATAACAAAACTGTCAAGAAAAAGATAAAGAAAAATAAAAATCACCTGGAAATTTTGAGTATGGTAAAACATTTTAGCAAATTTTAAATATGGCAAAATATCTGTTCATTTGGGTATGAGTAGAATCCCACTATGGCACACTTCTGCTGTGGTAGAATTCTGGAAGCAGCGTAAAACATTATTCTACTTTTCTTCTCCTGACATCTTTTATGGAATGCTCCACTCTTGAATTTTATTCTGATATACCTGAATTACTTCAGTGTTTAAATCATGCAAAGCTGGTCAATACTACTCGTGAACATTAATGTAAAAACATTCAAATATGTTTTAACTATACTGCAATTAAAAAAAAACCTTCTCTGATGTGTATTATATACAAAAGGTAGCCTAACCACAAATATTTTAGGTGAATAAGGTAGATAAATAACTTGCTAAAATTCACCTATATTTGAACTTTGGAAAAACTAACATTGAGAAAAACTGGTTTTATGGAACTCCTTTATGTTATCTGTATTTTTAAAAAATGATGTTACTTGTTATGGTTCATAAATCACCTGGGGCCAAGATTTTGAGTTCAATTTTTTAACAGACTACTTAGCTTCACAGGAACTTGTATGCACATCATCACTTGGATACTAGGTCTGATAAGGAACAGTTCGAGATTGCTACCACTAAGCTAGAACACCAAGCATATCTCATGGATAAATCTCTTGCCCTAAAGACAAAACACCATTAAGATAATGCTCCCTAACTGGTATGTGTTCAACGACTCTAACAATCTGAGTATTTATCAAAACATATAAAAGGAGTTTTTAACATTTCTTCTAAATAACACGAATATCCACACACACTTAGGAAGATATATAGCATGGTTGTATATGATGTTGCTTATATTTATAAAACCAAATGTCTTTAAAATAATAATCTTCTAAAAATAAAGATTTGTAAGTCCAGGTTATAATTTCTATTGTAAGACTGAAAACTTTGATAATAATAACATCTAAATAAATCATTATCTATGGATTGCCTTTCATCATGGAAAAAAGTACTCACACTGGATAATAAAAACCCTGAAGATAAGCTGCTTTGACTACAATTTGAACAATATGCCACAACAAATGTTAAATGATCACAATCTTAACTACATATAATTTTTAAAAAAGCTAATTAAAACCAAGTCAATCTTGAATATAAAACCAAGTCAATCTCCAAATCCTGAAGGTACTATCTGCTATCACAAGCTTTGGTTTATTCTTCAAATATAGGTAGCAATCTCGAACTTAATGGTGTTTTGTCTTTAGGACAAGAGATGGCACATCCACAGTTTTTCAGTTCTGGTGTTTAAAACAGGAATAACATCATACATACTCCTTCTGCCTTATGTTAATAGATACTTTCCATATGGACCCAATCTTCAATATCTCTGAACACCCCCCACCCCCAAAAAATCCCTGTACTGCAAAGTTTAATCTCAAACTGCAAATAAATTTTAATTGTTCTAATACATGTCAGATTAATATGAACATAATTTAATAATTTAATTTACATCCAAAGACTAATAAGTTTTATTAGATACCCATCCCTAGAAGTACTAAGAAATTCTTGCAAATAATCTATAAAGATAATTTTACCTAAGGATATCAAAGTATGGTTTCAGAATACTAGACACTTTAAAAATAACTTTTTTGAAAAGTGGGTAATATTTAAGAAGGAATTATGAATTTGATGTGGTAAATGAAATTTGAACATTTCCCAGAGGTCTGATCAATTTTAAAAATAATACTAATATTTTAGGTGTGATGGTATTGTGGTTATGGTTTAAATATAATATTTCTCTTTTAGAGATACACACTGAAATAAATACAGATGTAATAATATCTGGATTCACCTCAAATTTACTTGGGGGAAGTAAGGGATGTAGCTAGAAGACTGACCATAAATTGGTAACTATGAAGGCCACAGATCTTTCTACTGTTTAAGTTTGAAGTTTTTTTTTAAAAAAGATGGTTATGTAAAGTGCTTTCTCATGTTGCAACAAGTACACACAAGCAACTTATAAACATCTTTTTAGATTAAAATTTACCTTAAAACTGTTCAAAAATTGTCAATTATGAGAATGATAAATAGATATATTTTGCATATACTCAAAATTCTACTTAGAATTATTCATAGGGATTGCTTTTGTAAAATGTATACCTACTCTAACTAAAAATACCAATTTGGTAACCAACCAGTTTTACTATATAACATTAAAATTTCAACTAGTGCTTAACTGAATTCAAAATAATATATTGAATTTTTACTACTTATTGTAAAATTGATGAGGAAGAAAACATACCTGTGGACTATGAAGGTCTGTGGTCAACATAATAATTGAGTAAGCCAAAACATAAGCAGTATCTGCACTAGCAAAAAGGGTTTGTCTGGAAAAATAAATGCATATATTATTATAAACTTTATTGTTTCATAGTTTAAGTAAGTCATCTCAAACCAAAAGCACTTTAAATTTTCTTAGAATTTATGTTGTACCTCATATTACAATTTTTTATGAATGTGACTTATTACTTCTAGATAGTAGATAATATAAATTCTCTTGAGGACAGGGGATTATGTCCTATTATCTCTGAAACCCTGATCCTCCCTAGCACACTATCATGGATATAGTTCACAAAAGAAACATCAGAATCTTACTTACCCTTGGTTACATTCTAGGTATCTTGCAGCAAATTTTTCCATTAATCGATCAATTTTTTGAGCTTCTCCTGGAAGACGGAATCCTTCCAGAAACATGCGAAGGGCTGAAACGAAGTCCTTTCCTGAAAAGTCATGTTGGTCCACATATGCATACATGACTTCTTTATTAAATTTATCATTATCTCCCAGGAACTCACCCACTTGAGTCTAACATAAAAACAAAAGATAGAAATTGATATTCTAATAGTACATTGCATTCGCCTCACAGCCTCTTAAAAAGAAGAAAAATCTGTAATATCCACAGGTTTTTAACTGCCAGGTTAACAATTTTAAACATAAAATTAAAAGTTAAATGTGCTCAATGTGTTTTTTTTTTTTTTAAATCAAGACATTGTATCTTTAGAAAATACAGAAATCAAAATTTATGTTATATTTATATATTTAGATAAACATACATTATCCAGGTTATTCTTTAGGTTTTATTACATATTTAGGAATGCATTTTAAAGGTTCCATAGTATGTTTTAATAATTTAAAAAGAATTTTGCAGAAAAAAAAGAAATAAAATGGTATTCTTACAGAGTCTAATCTTTCCTCTTGATGTAAGAATTGGGCAATATCTTCAGGTGTGGTGCCAAGCATCCCTTGTTCTTGGAGGTACTGTATTCCTCTCTTTGGTTTCTTATTAAATCTAGATGATGTTAATGTTAACAGAAACATTAAAAACAAAACCATTTGTAATTCTTGAAAAGAGGATCTGAAAATACAATAAATTAGTTTTCCAATAGTACTTAGAACACAGGATCTTAAATAAGATCATCATTTGTACCTGGATGTACAAAAATACTACATTTTACCAAGTTTTATTCGTTTTTTTCTTAGAAAAGAGCCTCACATGAGCTGGGTGTGGTGGTACACATGTGTAATCCCAGTGACAGGGGAGGCTACAGCAGAAGGATCCCTAGTTCAAGACTAGCCTTAGTAATTTAATGGAACCTGGTCTCAAAGTGAAAAATAAAAAGGACTGGAGCTGTATAGGTCAGTGGTAAAGTGAATTCAACTGCCAGTCAAAAAGAACCAGAATAAAAAGAAGCCTCACAAGGAAGGCCTTCTTTATCACTGATCCAGGTCATTTCACAGACATTTTATTGTAAGATGGTATATTTCTTGATTCATAACAACAGTGGTTAGAGACAATGCCACACAGTAGATGGACTGATAAGAATGTGAATACTAAGTATCACAGACTTTTGAATATACATTTTCCCTTAATCTTCAAGTAGCCTTGGCTTATCTGTTCAAATTCATTAGAATGGCACACAAAACCTTTCTCAAATATAGACTAGTTCTGGACTCTGGATATAGCTCAGTTGGTAGAGTTCGAGCCTAGCATGCACAAGGCCCTGGGTTCAATCCCCAGCACCACCAAAACAAAACAATTTGTTCTAGTTCATCTCTCACTCCCCTTCTCTCACCTGCTCCTATATGGCCTACTGTATTCCCTAAATATAATGTAGCTGTAGAGACTATTTCTCTACATGATCTTTATCAGATCCACTCATAGGGGAACTCCCCCATATGCTTCAAGAGTTAACTCAAATGTCACTAACAAATTTTCTTCCTACTTTATTACACTAATGCCTCATCACCTGTCACCTGGGTTACTGCAAGAGTTCTTAAATGATCTCCCTATGTCTTGTTTTGCCCACATTCTAGTCTATCCTTTCAGGCTGCTGCAAAGTCATCTTTTCAAACAGAAATCTGATGATGCCACTCCTCTGTTTAAAACCCTTATCAGCATGCCAGTGTCAAAGGAAACAAGACAAAAACCCCCTTTTCATGGAGAATAAGGCCTTCTATAATCCAGATTCAACTCTAATCTTACCTCCTGCCACTCTCCCTCATCCTGCCCTGACATACTGAACAAGAATCCTCAAATGTCCTCCCTCTCCTTTGGTGCTGGTGCACAAGCCATTCTATTTGTCTGTAATGTTCTTCCCTATTCTGTCTTAATGATTCCCCTGTTGAGTTCTAATTCAAACACAGCCACTGTGTTAATTAAAAGCAAACATTTTTCATTGAGATAAAACACAATCCCCACTTTCCAGAAGCTCTCACTCTAATGAAAGAAAACACAATTTTAAAAATAGAACAAATAGGATGTATTCATGAAATAAGAACACAACATGGAAGAGGTGACCAATAACTGAGATGTTCACAATATTTTCTTGTGGAAGGTGATTCTAGCACTGGATTTTGAAGAATGATTACAACTTTTATAAGGAGTAAGAGAAACATCCCAGAAAAAAAAGAAGCCATACTCATATGTAAAACCATAAAACAGCATGATACAATAATAAATAGCTCTGCATTTTTGGAACTAAGTGAGATAGAGAATTGACAGGAAATAAAGTTTGGCACCGTGCAGCTCCAAATCCTGAAGGTACTATCTGCTATCGCAAGCTTTGGTTTATTCTTTAAGAACAAGCAAAATGAAAACAAAAATTTTCATTTGAGAAAGATTATTCTAGTACAGTTGAGAAAAGCCTAAAGCATGAAAAAGAAAAAAAAAAAAAAAAACAGTAAGTCAATGAAAAGGTTATACTAGTCAAGGCGAAAACTGGAAGTGGTCTGACTCCAAAGGATAGCTTGTGGAAGAGAGAGAAAGAATGGATTGCAGAGATATTCAGGAAGTAGAATGGACAGAACCTACATAGTGAATATTAGATTTAAGAGTAAGGGGAAACTTAAAGCTAACTCTCAGGATTCTAATTTATAAATTTAGTAGCATGCTCGAGTCATTAGCCTAAATGACAAAATAGGAATTTTTGTCTTTTTGTTTGGGATAAGAGTATCAAGGTGTTGACTATGGTGAGACTGACCAATTTGGTCATATATATGCTGGGCATAAGAAATTATGCAATATCCAGTGGAGATCCAAACAGGCTAGTAGAGAAATGAGTCTTGGATCTCCGTAGAGGTGTGTATGTTAAAAATTAACACTTGGGAGTTGTGAGATATTAGCACACAGATATTAACTAAAGTTATGAAAAAGAACATAATCACTTAAGACACAAAACAAGAAAGAAATGGGCTGAAGGACAGAACTATGGTAATGTTTATAAATATTCAAGAAAAAATAACCCATAACAAGACTAAGATGAGGTGGTCAGAAAGGCAGGAGGCAAAGAGGATACAGTGGTATCAGGAAAGGAGTATACATACTGGAAACATAGCTCCATAAAAGCATCTTTGTTATGGCTATATGATAGTGAAAAAAAGTAAAGTGGCTGAGAGGACTGGCGGCTATGGAAATTCCCCTTTGAAGCCCTGTGCTATGCTTAACTACTCCCTCTCACTCTTCGAGACTTCAAACAGAGCTGGCTTCCCTTGGCAACACTTTGAATAACACTCTACTAATACAGGCCTTATATAGTTACTCTTAAAAATTATATACTTTGCCTATATTTGGACTATAATCTTGAACACAAGGACCAGTGCATTCCAGTGCTTGGCAAATAATCTCAAGTACCAAATATATGTTTGCTTGGTGACCAACAGAATTTCAATATACATAGTTGTTTATATACTTGACAGTGAGCTCCTCAGAAAGAAAGGCTAAGTCATTCATCTAGTATCCCTGAGAGTTTGCATAATATCAGAAACAGATGGGACTTAGATAAATATAGACTAAACAATTAAAAAGAATGAAGTACTGATGACTATTTCCTGAGGCCATTTTATAAGATTTTATAATTTTATAACAAAGAATATGTGCATGTTTTCTCAATTTTTTCCTAATTAAAACCCATACCATACATAACTTTGAAGTAATTATATTTTTAGAGTTCTACTCTTTTGAGAAAATAGGTGGATGACAAGAGGTTTGGAAAAAATATTATGGGATAGGGGGTTACAGGAGATTGAACCCAGGCTTAACCACTGAGCCACATCCCTACCCTTTTTCATTTTTTAATTTTGAGACAGGCCCTCACTAAGTTACTTAGGGCCTTGCTAAGTTGCTGAGGCTGGCTTTGAACTTGCAATCCTCCTGCCTCAGCCTCCCAAATCACTGGGATTACAAGGATGTGCTACACCTGGCTTGGAAAGTATTTTTAAACTTACTGTTGAAAAATAGCATAAACTTTACAGCAAAAGTTTCTTTATGAAATTTGTTCAATAGAACAAAATATTACATTACATATATTACTGATATGTAATGTAAGAATTGCATTCATGAAAGGATTTTCTAGAACTAAGTTGTCATTTTTTTTTCAAGAAATGTATTGTATTTCAAATTATAAATGTTCAAAAATAGCTGTTCTATAAATAGAACACTAGGACATTGCCTGACAAACTCTTAAGTTGTTGCTACTTGGGGGTATTTGTTGACAAGTTGTGACCTGTGTTTCTGTACTCCAAACAATATATTAGACAAAACACTTATTCTGAATGCTTGAGAAAAATTATAAATTCATTAGAGTATATCAGCCTGGTAGAGATTTTTGAAGAAATTTTGACACCTGAAATATATGATATACACACACTACTGCAGAAAGAAAAAAATCAATTTGAAATATTTCAAAGAATCAATTTGAAGTACTTACTGTAAATGAGTTTAAAACATTTTCAGGAATTCTTAATTTTTCAGGTTATCATCAACTAACTTCCATAAGAAACTACTGATCAAATGATGATTTTGGTATATCTACCATCAAAAATGCTATGTCAAGAAACTGTTTTCAGGAGCTAATAAATATCATACATTTTTGCAACAATAATGAATGGCAGAAGAATATTAAAGGTTAAGGTTTTTAAGTTCATCCTTTAATAAATATAATTCTAAAGTCATGCATGAAATTTTGTATCTTTGCAAAATGTTTGTGGTTGAAATTATTATTAGATGTTATAGACACAATTCACTGAAACAATTTATAAGAGGGAAGCTCATAGATTTGGTTATAAATTCTGGGTACTGTGAAGAGTATCAGGATATTCCTTTAACTTTGACTTGTATTATGGGAAAACTGCTCAAGAAGGATCCAATGTTGATTTTTTGCTTGGGAGGTCCTATAAATGCTGAAGTGTCACACTGTATTTTTCAACAATCTGTTCACTGGCTCTGACTTGTTGGTATATCTTAGAAATATTGGATTCCAACTTACAGGCACCATGAGGGAAAATAAAGAAGCATCCTCTGAAACCAACAACATTGATGAAAAAACAAGCAAGGGGGTTGTATGATTACAGATTTGATACAAAGAATGAAATTCTCATTGTAAAAGAGTGAGATAATAGTTGGAACCAACTATGATACAGTGAAACCACTTGGCAAAGCTCAATGGTGGAAAAAATACAGAATAAAGTCAATATGCTTCAACCAAAGGTAGTGAGTACCTATTAAAAATTTTCAGTGGCGGTATGGATAAAAATAATTGGCTGGTTTCCAAATAGTCCACTTCCAATAGAGGTAAAAAATGATAATAGTGTTTAGTCACTTGAATAACTGACATGTACTATAAATGCATGGGTTATTCACAGAATTTGTGAATAAGAGAGATTTCATTAATTTATTGGATTTCAAAGAGACGTCTGGTTAGCATACCTAAAACAAAGTTGTGAGAACTCAATAGTAAAAAGAAAGGATAATACTCCCAATCTACTACTGTCTAAGGTAACAAATTTTCATGAGAACTCATATTACTCTCAAACAGCAAGAATAACAATGTCAAAACAAGGCATGTTGTGCAAAACTGACAATATATTGTCAATAATGTTTGAAGTATTTTGCTTCCTTCTACCAAAATTACTCTTGAAAGGGTCATGAAATTCACTTATTTGTGTATCATATTACATATGAAAGAATATCATATTTGCCCAATGTCCCATCTGTAAAACAGCCTATGTGTGTAAAAAATACTATAATGTCCTAGGGTCCTATTTGTAGGACAACCTGTATTTTCATTCTTAACGATAATAAGGGATATATAAGCTCTAGATTATGATTTCCAACCTATTTTAATGTACTTGTGATGATTTTGTTGAAATATCTGCAGAATTAAAATCTCAGGATGTAATAGGTTAACACCAAAAAACAAAAACAAAACACTTAAACATTCACCAAAAGACATTACAAGTATCAGGAAAGAATGCTTTAAAGCAGAAGCAGCAAACTGAGTAAACACACAATGGATTTTTGTTTTTTTAACAGTTTACAATAGCTAGATTTCCACCCCGCCTCTAACTCCCAGTATCGAGGATCAAACCCAGGGCCCCATATATGCTAAGCAGGCACTCTACCACCATAGTATCGAGATTCATTTATTGCATCTCTTTGGGGGAAAAAAAAAGCGGGCACTAAAAAGAAGGCAGGCTACATGGTAGTAAAGGAAATAGTCTAGAAGCAGGCTGATATCACAAAACTTAGCAGGAAAACTGATTTCATGAGATCAAGGTCTGGTACACTGGATGAAAAGGGAGATGATTATCTTATTAACATAAAAAAAAAATCAATGACAAGATCATATCCCTAATAAGAGCAATATGCTTATAACACAACTAGAGGAAATATAAAACCTATAAAGAAGCAATGTTAATTATTAGAGGCTTAGTATTTAAAACTTTTTTGAGTTATCATCTGATTAGGAAATATAATGGCAGATGTCATAACCAAGTTAAATGAATAAGGCAAAACTGAACAGATGAAGTTCATTTAATCTATATGATAAGAGGGGCTGGACTGGGTATTATGAGTCTGTTTGGGCTAGAATGGCATGAATTTGGGGAGCTAAATAAGGAGTCATTAGAATTCTTGGATCTAAGAGAACAATCCCCCATTTTACTCACTGAAAGTCAAAATAAGAAAGGAATAAAAAGTCATGAGTGGTTGAAAAGAAACCTAGAGCAGAGGTGGTACAATTCTAGAATTATTAGTAACATTTTTCCTTAAAATTTGACACTTACAAATCTATTCCTTGTTCTATTATTTCTTTTTGTTGCTTTAGGACCTCAAATTGTTCTGGATTATCAGTGCCAGACATCTGTGTACTGTAGCTGCCTATGCCTGATGATGATGTTGACTCCAGGGAGTTTAAACTTCCATATCTGTTTATAGTTTCAGGGTGTTTAATTTCACTCATCTCTTGCTCTGAGGGTTTTTCCTGACCTGTAAGAAGAAAAACTGACTGAACAGCAATAATTAATAATAAAACAGAACTATCATAACAGTATACTAAAATAAAAGCTTTAAGAATGTAGTCTCAAAATATTTTATTGTACTGTAGACCTTAGTAACCTCAGTACAAGATCCTTTTTCTTTCCTTACAAAGTCAAGAGGTTTCATCTTTTCACTTTACGGCTTCTCTTTGGCATATCTCAACTGTCAGAATCATACTCTGATGTTTTGGGGCCATTAAGTAAAATAAGGGTTACTTGAATACAAGCATTTCAATACCATGACAGTTGATCTGAGAACTGAGAAGGCTACTAAGAGACAAGTGGATTGGTGGCACATAGAGAATAAATGCTGAACAAAACAATGACTCATGTCCCAAGCAGGATGGAGGAAGAGTTCATCATAAATTGTGGTTGACCTCAGATAACTGAAATCATGGAAAGTGAAACCACTGTGGGGTGGGATTACTGCTATATTTGTCCAAGAAAAAAAATGTGAAAGAAAAAATGAATTTTACAATAAGGTAATGTATTTCAATGTTGTTTAGATAACTATTTATTACAAATAAATTATAGTGGTACTAAAATAAACAATATATTTAACATTAAAACATTTGCACAAATACAATTTGCACCATTAGCAGGGATTTGTTTTGAAGCTGCAGTGTTTTATATACACTACAGTTTTGCTCTCAGCTCATGCCTCATAAGGAATAGTTTTCCTTATAGGACTCTTGGCTAAGATAACATTAGGGTAGCCTTTCAAGCTCTGACATTTTCTCTGAGTGATCATGAACATCAAACATAGATGAACAACTCAACCTTTTTTAGGTTCTTTTTATAATTATAACAAAGCCATGTAAATATGTTTTGTTTTGTATAATATTTAAAATATTGGAACTTTTAATTAAGTTTAGCTGGTACGATGGCATACACCTATACTCCCAGCTATTCAGGGGACTGATGTAGAAGGATTGCAAGTTTGATGCCAGGCTGGACAATACAGCAAGACCATATCTCAAATTAACAAACAAACACACTAAACTGGAAATAATTTTAAAACTAATTATTTAAATAATAAGAATGCTTTCTATCAGTTAAAGAACATGTCATGAGCCTGTTTATGCAACTATCCCCCAAAGTTTGTCATTTATGATGAAGAATTATAACTCAAAATATCACCTTACCAAGAGTTGTCTGAGAGTTGGGATTCACATACTGATCCTTACTCCATTCAACCATACACTTCAAAATTGACACTAAGCATTCTAAACCTTTTTTCCTCAGGCTCAATTCCTATAAAATAATTCATAGAGAGAATAAAAACAAAAAGATCTTCTAAAGAAAATGCATTCCTCTTCCTCAGCAAAGTTTAAATTTGAAAATGTTTTTCAAGTTCTTACCTGAACATTACTCATACCAAGTTCTTGACTGCCCCTTCCTTGAGCAATTTTTGAGAGATCATTTACTAGTCTTTCAAATATATTTGCTGCGTTTAAGTCACAGTCATAGTTTACATAAATATCTACTACACTCTGAGCATCTGTAACAACATAATGTGTTAATTTTAACAGAATGCATCTAATATAAGAGTACATTTGGTCTTTGAAATATCTTGTAATAAGAGAAAAAGATATTTCCAAATACCTGCACAAATCCTTGTCAGCGTCTGAATAACCATCCATTTGTGATCAAATGAGCTGGTAGAAGTTTCCAAAATATACAGGAAAATTTCTTTAAAGAACACCTGTGATTAGGGGAAACTTCGATTTAAAATACTGCTTAGAATTCAGTTGTGTGATCACTTTTAAATATCCTAAAGATGGAAAGCAGAGATTAGGACCCACACTTCTCTGGAGTTCAACTCTATTTTAAAATAGAGTTCTATCTCTGATATCTCAGGACTATAATAATTTGGGTGGTGAATTAAACCTGCCTTTCCACTACCAGCAGTAAATATTTTGGATTTTGTTTACCATCACACAGCTACTACAAATGAAATATGCAAAGATTTGGAGTTCCGAAGGGTGAAAATTTCTTGAACAAAACTAATAACTCATACATAATTTTTAAATCCTCTCAAAGAGAGGATTATACTCTATTATACTCTATCTGTCAGTCATATTTTTTAGACATTCTAATACTGTGCAAGCCTAACCATTCTTAGATTTAAATGTAATTGGGTATTCCAATAAACAATAAAAAGTTTCTAATTCTTATATGGTGTTGTGAAACTCCTTATTGCTTGAAGTGAAACTCCTTATTGCTTGAAAACTACATACAAACTATTTTTCATTATTCTTTATACCAAATAATATTATGCACAAAGGCGTGAACCTAATAATGAAGTAAATTTCAATTTGGTAGCTAAGAATTTTCACATTCAAATTTATTTTGAAAGTGACTGAGATCTAAGAAGGGATAATTATAAAACAAAGCAACAAATTAGCATTTATGAATCATACATAAATCTAGAAATAGTCATTTTTATAATGTAAGATAATGGACACTTTCTCCCCCCCATGGGTTAGGTATCCCTGTAATCTGCTTTTTTTCAAAAAAACTTAGAGGACATTCCTGTTTACTTGCTTAATGTACTGTAAGCTCTAAAAGAATAGGAACCAGTTCTTTCTTGCTAAGCACTGTGTCCACACTGCAGGGCACTTAAACAGGCATTCAATAAATATTTATGATTTTTAAATGGCCATAGTTTCTAAACACTGTTATTAAGTCAACCTAGAATGCTCGCAACAAACTCACAGGGGCACCATGAGTCTTTGTTTCTAAGATAAAATTCAGACAGAAGTATATCTGTTGGATACCGCAAAAAACTGTTCAGTTTCTATAAACTAAATTCCTTTGAATCATACCATTATCTTTGCAAACCTGGGTTATGGTAGTTGCTACCACAAAAAGCAAATACTGTGTGAAAATTACTGAAGAATAGGTGGTATTATTCAATCTAATTAAAAGATATAAAAAAGTTGAACAGTGTCAACCACACACATCCCAGTAGTAAAGGAATTCTAGCTATGAATGAAACAAAAACTTAATTTTTTTCTTTAAATTTATGTGTACTACTTGTTTTGAAACAGACAAATAAGACAAGTATTTATTGAGTTGTTTGGTTCTAGCTGCTTAATAAATGACCAGCTAGGTATTTCTTTCTCAGCGAAAGAAATGAAAAGATTAGAGTCTCTAATGATGTCATGAATCAGAAAGTTTGGAACTCTTTGATTTACGTAATAAATAAATAACAGATTTGGAGATACAGGGAAAAAAAACTTTAGTTAATATCTCTTGCTTATTGCAAATAAACAAAAGCCTATTATTGTAATATACCATGCATAACAACAGGGGCCCTAAAAATTTTAAACCTTTAATGATTTTGTGAACATCAAGTATATGGAGAATAGCTTTATCAAAGCACACTGTGTTCATATAACAGATTTTCTCTTAAGTTATATATAAACTGTACTTTCTAAAATATATAATTTAATGTGCATGGAAAAATCATATTATGAAAACTCTAAAATGAATATTCTCACAAAATGAATTTTCAAAGTAACAATCTTTAAATTCTGCAAATCATGTTGCAAATTACATGAGATTTTTCTCCAAGTAGAACAAAACTCATCTTGAATTTGAGTATCTCTAATATTTTCAAAAGCATATCTCATCTCATTTATTCTCATTATCTCCCCTTCAGAATATAATGAATATAATAAATCTGATCTCTTTAAACCATCAGAACATAAAAACAATTCTAAGACGACAATCTACTACCTATGAGTAAACACGAAATTTCTTAGAGTATTTCCTTTTAAATTCATTTTCATAGAAAAATATAAATCACAACTTAAATTTATCTTTATGATGCCTAGTTCCATAAGAATTTATATTTCACACAGTTTACTAAACAGTCCTTATGGGAGTTTCCGTGTTCAAAAATCTGTTAATTTGCTGTATAAGGTTTTCCAAAATCCTCTAGTAATTTAAATGTTTCATGATCAAAAATGAAAGACTTCAGTATTAAAAGTTCTAAAAGTTTTTTAAAAATGTCTTTTACTTGTAGTCTTACTTAAAGATAATGAAGAAAAAAGTAACTAAAAATAAGTTATTCAAATTAGAGAATCTTTTAACCATGTATGTACATATTATGCAGGTATATTAGTTCCTGATTTTTTGTTTTTATCTTCAAATAATTCAGTATTCTAAAATAGTACTTATATATTTACTGATTTAGTAGATGCTTTTTCCCAACTTCTTATTTGTTAAATGATTGTTTTGATTGAAACAGGGCATATTTTAGAAACATCCTTTTTTATGTTGGTCAATTTTCACATTCATGTTAGATATGATATGCAGGTTGTATTTAATTTTTGTTAATGTTATATTTAATCCTAACTCAAGACTAAGAATTTGTTAGCTCAGAAGAATAAATTGTTTTCCCATAATTTTGAGATGGTTAAAATAATCATATTGTCTGTCTTAATATTCTGTGTATCTATCAGATTCATTTACAACATTGTTACGGAAATGAAACAGAATAAGGACTTCATATTTTATGTGTAAAAACCTTGAAATTTTAGCCATTGTTTTGGACACAAAATGATTTCTAGTTGTCTATATGTTGTCAAGATTTAGAAGTTTGCCATGTCTGTGAAAATAATAAGACATTTAGGAATAACTGTTATTTTTAGTTAGAAACAAACTCAACTGGAGATTAACATAAACAAACAAAAGGGGAACAAACAATAGCAAACAACAAACAAGACAAGACAAAAACACAAGATGGACGCTCTTTCCTCCACATAATCCCATGGTCCATTTACCAGAGCTCTGTAGGGCATTGACAGAAGCCTCCTTAGGCTCAAGGTCACTTGATACACCTTTGGGCTTTACAATCAAGCACTGGAAACACTTTGAAAGATTTACAATCAAGTCAAATGAGTTATCTCCCAATACATGCAGTTCCATCCTCCTTCAAAACCTCTGGAATTATAGATGTGAGTCACTCTAGAGCTTCTATGGGCGGGCTCCAATCAGTCACCACAGGAGGCTAGACCCTCACAAAGCAAGAGCTCCCACAACTATAGAGGGAGGACACCCTTCTCTGCATCAGAGGATCCAGGATCCCAGTGTACCCTAGAGCCACAGGCTTGACTCAGGTGATCATCTCTCTGGGGCCTCCAAAATGAGGTGAGATTACAATAAATCACCAAGTTGATCTTAAAGCAGGAGACGGAAACTTTATTCACCAGTTGGAGTTCAGGATCCACCAGCTGTTAGTCCAAGGGGCAGGCTGCAAGTCTATACCCTTCAACCCCCTCTTGGGGTTTGAGTACACCTTTTATAGTCCAAAACCATATTAATCATAAGTGGGTGGTGCTATGATTCAAAACCATAAACAAACATCATGAGACCATAAGCAGAAGAAAAAATGGGTCAAAACGACCATAGTTGAGTACAAGTTAAAAAATGGTTACTAATGTCTAGACAATTAATCTCTGACAGGGTACACCGTCCGAGAAAAATGAGAACCAAAAAGAGAACATTTTACATTATATAAGAATTGCCATTTTGTGTCGCCAAACATGCTATGCTAAGCAACTATAGATGAGTACAGAGGCAGGGTATTCCCATGGGAGAAGAATTTCTTACATAACATGGAGTCTCAGGGCAAAATGGAGTTTGTTTGGTCGTTGCTCATAAGGCCTGGCCCATAACAATAAAGTATATACAATGGCAAAGCTATTGTGAAGACCAAATTAATTTGAGAGAGCTAAAACCACTCATTCAACTAGTGTTAAAGTTTCTTGAAGGCACGAGCTGTGTTTGTTTTGCATTCTCAGTGCTTACCGATTCCCTAGTATTTCACAGGTATGTGTTAGATGAATAGATGAATGGGAAAAAAAGTAGTACATGACAACATAAAATTATTTCACACTCTGGAAAACTTTCCAATATGTTTGTAATCTGATTTAACAGGAAACAAATGAAATATCCAGTAGTATAAACTTTAGTGCCTAAATGCAGAACATACCTCAATTTGCATCTTAAGATGTGTCTTGAAGTTTGACAACAAAGTAAGAAATATGGAAAGAGAAAGTTCAAAAACTTCTGGAACAGATGAGACTCCATTTTTTGAGAGTGCAACACACAAATACTGCTTAATAGCATTAATAAACATCTCATTTGTTCTAAAAACAGGTCCTGCATTCTGCAGGATGGATAGAAGTAACTGCAATGAAAGAATCTTGGATCGTAATTCATGAGATCTAAAATATAAAAGAGAAGACACAGTATATAGACAAGTTTAACATTATGGTAATCCAAAAATGCTTCCTGATACTACATAATTTCATAAATTTTTCAAATGGAGAGGAACAGAAAACTCCACAACACAATAAAGCAAGTATAATACTTGAAAAAGCTTAGTCACTAACAGTGGATACTTCTCACACACTATATAATTTCAAGACTTTTTAAATGGGGGAAAAAATCCTTCACAAATATTTAACATCAAGTTACTCTTTCAATAGAAAACAAAAAATAATTTGAAGATTTATGCTTTGCTGTTTTCTTTCACAGCTAAACTTATCCTTCATAAATTTAATAAACTTTCTCAGACTTTTTTCCTAGTTATGCTACTCAAAAATCCTAAACAATAATAAAATTTTGGTTGCATTTCATAAGTTATAGCATTACGTCAAGCCTACCTTCAAGTTTTCTTTTTTCTTTTGAAATAAACTTTTTAAGCATTTAAAAACTTTCTCTCTTAAACCTTAGCCATTTATTCTAAATATTTTTGTAATGAAAAGCTAAAAAATAAGTTTCTGGTGTAAAAATTTAATTTATTTTTCTGGTCGATATATTGTGTCATGCTTCTGATTACTACCTAACATTTTAATTAAATTTCAAAAATGTAATTTCTCTCCCTTTGAAACAAGTCTTTTATGCCCAAGAGACAGAGATTCATGGCAGGTTAATATTTCAATAACAGGCCACACTTAAAAACTCTTGTAGTTGGTTCTTTGTGGGGGAAAAAATTGTCCCAAAAGCAGCACTCAGTCATATTTAAGTAAAGGGAACTTAACTGCTCTTAATTTCTATATTTAAAACTTTTATGATTATAATTATCAAAAATTCAAGGATCTAAATAAAGGAAAATTTAATTTTACCTTTTGATACTGGGGATTGAACCGCAGAGCACTTAACTACTGAGTCACAAACCCAGCCCTATTTATTTTTTATTATGAGACAGGGTTTCGCTAAGTTGCTGAGGACCTCACTAAGTTGCTGAGGCTGTCTTTGAACTTGTAATTCTCCGGCCTCAGCTTCCCAAGCCACTGGCATATCAGGCATGTGTTTCTATGTCCAGTGAAATACTTAATTTCATGTAAATAGGTATCACAAAAAAATACTTCCTTCTTTGAAATTACATGGAAGCTAATAATAGCATGGTTCCTTATAATAAAATCATGTTTTCAAGTTAGCTATTTTGAATCTAAGAACATGTGCAGCAAATAAATCAGTACAAAAAATGTTTAAATAAATTAAGTTAGAAACAAGTAAAAGATTAAGACTTTGAATACCTCTCAGAAAAAACAGTGAGTCAAGTTCATGTTGTAGTGTCCTAAGGCTCACACAAACTACTACTTACAAGTCTAGCTCACATTATCACCATTTCCGCTCACTTTCTATAGTAATTAAATTCTGCAGCTTATTATTCTCTAATATGTGAGAGTTTTTTTTTAATGTTTTATCATTATACTCCTGGCTTCTAACAAAATGCCTGTACACAGTATGTGCTCAGAAACATTAACTGATTTACTCTTTTGTTGATCCATTTATTAAAGACCTATTATATATCAGGCATTAATAAATGACAGAATCAAATAACTGTCTTATGATATAAGAAATTATACTTTTGAAAGGCAAACAAAGCCAGAAATTTGAGGTATGCAGTTTTTCATGGGTTAGTTTCAAATTATGATTCAAATTTGCAGAACACTTCCTAGATCATAGTAGCAAAGCCAGAAAACATAAACAGAAGGAAAGGAAAAAAAAAAAAAAAAAGAAAAGGAAAATTATATTACTTTAAAGGCTCACTGAATTTTGGCAAAAAAAAAATAAAATCATTCAACAAAGAAAACCATATATTCTGTTTTGGAAAAAGGACAGTTTCTAAGGGTAGAAAATTTGACCTCTTTCAAAGGCTTTTAATTATAATAGTTTAATGACCCTGATGGCCAAGTTAAGAAGGTCTTTAAACAAAAATTCTTACTATTTAGTTTGTCTACTAACAATGAGGATTAATTAATTTACATTATAAGAATCCTTTATAGTATTAAAGACTTCAACTTTCCAAAACTAGATCATTCCATTTGCAGGTCTAAATGAACACTCCCCTGCAAATCACTCTTCAGATTCTTATCTATTCTTTTGTGTTCTTTTCATCCTTGGGATTTAAAACAATTCACTTTTTTCTGTTTCTACCATTTTTTAAAACATTTTTTACATTTGATTTGGAAAAACTACAAACATCGGAAGTGCTTAATTTAAGGCCACTAATATTTTTAAATCATGGCAAAATGACCATCAATAATAAGACCAATTTCCTTTTTAAACTAGATCTTCATCAATAATAAGACCAATTTCCTTTTTAAAGTAGATCTTCACCAACTCTAAAGATGTCAAAATTATCAGTTTTTGGATAAAAAAAATCCTTCATAAAAGTGATAACTTAAAAAACATTCTTATGAAGTAAGTATGGTATAATCAAGTTTGTTCTACAATGTAACCCTAATCCTTTTTCTGTAAAGTTCATATTTTCAAAATACAGATGAACCAATAAATTGTATTTTGGGCTCTCAGGATTTGGGCCTAAAAAGATTTTAGGACTTATGTCTCTGGACTTAAAAAAGTCTTTCTCCCTAAACCAGAACAATGTGACAACATAAAACTATGCACACTATGGCAAATGTGGTTTCCAGAAGCTTAAAAAGGTTTTATTTTAACTGTCCCTAGTCTCCTTAATGGACAAACTCAAACACTCTACAGTTTTTTAAAAGTTCTCTTAGGTTTTATTACATTTTGACTTGCAGTTTTTAGAGGTCCAGCATAAGGCTGGTTTCAAATGGGCTATATTGACTCCAAAGTTACTTATAATATGAAAATATGAATTCGTTTATTCATCTACTCATGAATATTCATTGATCACCTACTATATATGCAGAACTATTCTACAATGTTTTCGTACCCTTTGGGAAACAGTGTAAGGTATCTAGCAGTTTTGGAACTTACTGGTTTTCAAAACTTTTTTTAAAGTATAATAACTCTCCCCACTTTGTAAGGTTCTACAGAACAACAAAAGAAAATCCAAACACTCTTAAAAGTTTTAAGCTTAAAAATCTCTATCAAGCAAAAGAGTTAATGACTTACTTTGGATCTGGTGGTCCGTCTGACAGAGGTTTCATTGACAGTTTACACAATGACCTGAATACTAGAAAGGCATCCTTTTGTAAAATGTGGGAAAACTTAGCACCAGGTGAAGGTCCTGAAGAATTTCCAGATTCCTAAAGAAGTTAATATATCATGAAATGAAATGCATTTTCCAAGGTAAAAATACCTGAGTAATTCAATTCACTAACAGATGGGTTTCTTCCATCGATCGGTTAGAGGGGAATCTTGATGAGGAATTTGCCACATTGCTTTTTTTTAATCTGATAAGCCATTCTCACACCTAATAATACCTTTTAAAGTGTATTCTTTTAAAAGATTCCTTCTCTTAAAAGGAGTTCTTAAAAACTATCCAGTTTCATACTACTAATGATAAAAACCTAGCACATCATGCCTTCACAAAATACCTATCTAAAGGCCTAAATTATGTTTTTTTACTACATGCCACTGCGTGTTTTATACTTCTTCTTTATTTTACTTTTTATGTGCTGTGGGGAGACACATGTCAGTACAGACTCTTAGGACTATGTCTAAAAGTTGTTAACTGCTGAAGATCAACAAGACCAAGTAAACCTACTCCTCAAGATGGGACATTGATCTAAAAAGCTTTTAAAAAGCACACAAGTATAAAGGAATGATTATGAGGAACTGTCATTACCATAGTGCTGGTTTCTTTGTAGCCCTTAACAAAGGTTAAGATGAAGTTGTCTAGATTGCTAAAAGTTTTTTCTTACCCTATAACAGTATCATCATTTTGTGACTATTAAAAATGTCTTTTTAAATGTAATTTCAATGGAGGTTGGGGGGTGGTGAGCATAGATGAAATATACCTTCAAGTTGGAAATGCAAATATTAATACAAGAGGGAAATAAACTGCTCTAATTTATATCAGTGAGGGGAAGAAAGAAAATCCAAGCTTCCCCCCCGCCCCCAAGCTGAAATCAGTTAGCAGTATCAAATGGAAAGATGTACTCTAAGGTGTTGGTAGAATAAAATTTTTGTCTCTCTCCCTGTCACCCAATTTATACCTGAGTATCATTAGAAGAGACAGACAATCTGTCATCAGGTAAGGATGGTGTATATGCAACAGAAATCGGTGTTCCTGGAATTCCATTTGCTTGTATATTTTCACTGTCACTACCATCCTCTATAGATCCAATGGTGCCATCTGCACTTGCATTTATAGTAGTCCCTTCTCCCATATCTAGAACAATAAAAATTAAAAGCATGCATTTATTTGACAACTGAAGTGTATTTAAAAAACACAAATTATTTAAAATAAAACAGTGGCAGAAAAGCACAGTGAAGTAAAATATGTATTGGCATCATTTAAAGGTCAGCATATTTACTACCAAGTAAATGCCTCTGGCATACTTCCAAATATGACCCTTAAGTTGCTCTGGCAATGAAACACACTCCACTGATAAAATGCTACCCAGGATATATCAAAGCAGACTTTTTTTTCAGTCTACATTTGTGCTTTGTAAATTGGGTACTTATAAATTCTAATGCCTTGAGAAGTTAAAAGAAATTCCTTGAAAAAATATCCCATTGTCAAATAAGTTTAGGAGACACTGGGAAATAGGTTACTTTATTAAAGACTTTAGGTTGCTAATATGTACCAATCTCTCCAAAGGGGATATACAATATATAGTATTTTAAAAATATGTTTTACCAAAAACCTCTCCAATTTTTTTAGAATGCTTATTAATATCTCTAGTAACATACGTTCTTTGGACACAGCTGAAGAAAGGATGGCTGATACCACTGAAGGCTCTTTATTATGTCATTCTGACTAATCAATACTTGGAATTAATAAACACAAACATATGAATTCTAGTA